>NW_018238680.1:18709-29163 GCF_001263595.1 Phalaenopsis equestris | reverse complement strand
AATTGTTAAAATGTGTTGTGAAACATATGATCCGGGAAATGGAGTATGAGTTCTACAATTGAGTAAGGATCACATTTGATCCCATGCAGGAGAACATCGTTTATGGAATTAAGTGCAAATAAATAGTGAAATATTCTTTGTTGGGTGTAGAATTGGAGAACCTTTAGGGTGATAGACTAAAATCTTCAATTCAGTCTTAGTGTTTAATAACTGAAGCGAGAGCTAGCCTTCAGGTGAAGGGAAGTGGGAGCTCTAGAGCGGGAGCCAGTATCCTCCTAGCCTAGCCATGGATTTAGGGACTAAACACTGAGATTAGCCAATGATTTTCTATGCAATGTATCAAGGTAGAGAATTAAAATTGCTCCTATTTAGCACAATACATATTATGAGCATTTATCTTATCTCATTTTACCATAGCCTCATTGTAGTAGGAAGGATGTTTTTTTACATAAGAATCTCCGTTATATAAACATAGTTATTAAATTAGTATTTACTGTTTTAAATATTGCATATTTGATTTGATAATAGTTTAGAAATTTAATTTTGATTACATCTCAACAATTGAAATTAGTGACCGTGATTTCAATTGACTTTCTGTGATTTTCCTAGAAAATTTGTCATTTTCAATTTAAACCTTCCCCGTAGGATGGATATTTGGGGTTTAAATAGAAAGTCCATTATTAATTGATAACGATACGTATACTTGCATAAAATCCAAATATTAATTGATTTTATTTAATTAAATTTTACACAATCTATCGCAACAAAAAGGTAGGATCAGGAGCCACTATTAATCTTATGCCTTTATCAATTTTCAGAAGGTTGGGCTTAGAAGATATTTCACCTACAATTGTAACTCTGCAGTTAGTCGATCATTCGATTACCTATCCTAAAGAAGTTATAGAAGATATTTTGGTAAAAGTCGATAAGTTTGTCTTTCCTATGGACTTTTTTGTTTTAGATATGAAGGAAGATAAAGAAATTCCTATCATTTTAGGAAAACCATTCCTAGCCACTGGAAGAGCTTTGATAGTTGTTCATAAAGGAGAACAAACTATGAGAGTTTGTGATCAAGAGGTTACATTTAATATTGCAATATTGCAAAATCTTAATATTGCAAAATCAATGAGATACACTGCAAAAGAGTAAGAGATTGAATGCTTCAGAATGGATATTAATAAATATTTAAGCCATGAATATTTCAAGAAAACTATATGGAATATCAAGATGAGGATAGAATTCAGGATGAATCTATGGAAGTGACTAAAGCGGATATGGATTATGTTCAGAAAAGATTTGAAATGTTAGATCTTATAGAAAGTAACAAGAATTTGATTTCATCTGTTGAAAAACCCCCTGAACTAGAACTAAAAATGCTTCCTACACATTTGAAGTATGCATTTTTAGGGGATTTATCTACATTACCTATTATAGTATCCTAAAATTAACTAATATGCAAGAATATTAGTTGTTGGAAATTTTGAAAAGACATAAGAAAGCCTTTGGATGTATATTTGCTGATATTAAATGAATCAGTCCTTCAATTTATATGCATAAAACCTTATTAGAAGATCAACATGAACCAAGAGCTGACCCTCAAAGGAGATTAAATCCTATGATGAAAGAAGTAGTAAAGAAAGAACTTTTAAAATGGTTAGTGCTGGAATAATATATCTTGTTTAAGATAGTGTTT
The DNA here is from genome assembly GCF_001263595.1 of Phalaenopsis equestris. Lineage (NCBI taxonomy): Eukaryota > Viridiplantae > Streptophyta > Magnoliopsida > Asparagales > Orchidaceae > Phalaenopsis > Phalaenopsis equestris. The sequence continues at coordinate 27,470 of NW_018238680.1, read as the reverse complement.
GGGTTAGTCCAATTCACTGTGTTCCAAAGAAAGGAGGTGTGACTGTAGTAACAAATGAGCATAATGAATTGATATCAACAAGATAAGTCACTGATTGGTGAATCTGCATAGATTATAGAAAATCAAATTCTGCCACCAGAAAGGATCATTTTCCTTTACCCTTTTTGGACCAGTTGTTGGATATATTAGCTGGGCATAAATATTTTTGTGTTCTAGATGGATATACCAGTTATCATCAAATACCTAATACCTATTACTCCAATCAAATACCTATTACTCCAGAGGATCAAGAGAAAACAATTTTTACTAGTCCTTATGGAACTTTTTCTTTTCAACAAATGCCTTTTAGATTGTAATGCATCTACAACATTTCAAAGATGTATGATGTCAATTTTCAGTGATTTGATTGAAAAAGGGATTGAAGTCTTTATGAACAAAGTCTTTATGAACAATTTTTCTATGAACAATTTTTCTGTATTTGGAACTTTATTCAAAATATGTCTAAATTATTTAAAGAAAGTTATGGAACATTGTGAAAAGACTAATTTAGTATTAAACTAGGAAAAATGTCAATTTATGATTGTAGGAGGAATTGTGCTTGGACATAAAATTTCAGAAAATAGCCTGGAAGTAGATCCTGCAAAAATACAAGTTATATTAAATCTACCTCCACCTATCATAATAAGAGGAGTTAGGAGCTTTTTAGGACATGCTGGATTTTACAAATGATATGTTAAGGATTTTTCAAGAAATATGAAGTCCTTATGCCAACTTCTGGAAAAAGATACAAAATTTGATTTCAATCAAGAGTGCATTAAACCTTTGAAACATTGAAGGAATTGAAACTTTAAAGGAAAAATTGATCACTGCTCCTATAATTGTTTCACCAGATTGGGAGAAACCTTTTGAATTAATGTGTGACGCTAGTGATTGTGCAATTGAAGCTGTTTTAAGGTAGGGATATGATAAGATTTTTAAAGTTATATACTATGCTAGTAAGACTCTTAATGATGCTCAAATTAATTACACCACCACTGAAAGAGAGTTATTTTATATTGTGTATGCTTTTGATAAGTTTAAATCTTATCTGATTGGAGCTAAATGTGTTGTGCATACTGACCATTCGGCTATTAAATATTTGATGCAAAAGAATAATGCTAAACTAAGATCAATTAGATGGGTACTTCTTATGCAAGAGTTTGATTTCATAGTACTCGATAGGAAAGTGATTGATATTCAAATTGTTGATCATCTTTGAGGCTAGAACAAGAAGAAATACTAGATATGGAAATAAAGATTAATGAAACTTTTCCTGATAAACGATTTTATGAATGAAAAACTTTATACTGCAAAAGAATGGTAAATACCTTAGTAAGTGATATTGTAAGTTATATTGTTAGTAGTATTTTACCATATTGATTAACAAAACAACAAGGACAAGAGAAGAAGTTTATTCATGATGCAAAATTTTACTTTTGGGATGACCCATATTTTTATAAACAATGTAAAGATTTAATGATGAGATGATGTGTGCCTTATGAAGAAATTTAAGAGATTATTCAAAAATGCCATGATTCTGAATTTGGAGAACATTTTGAAAAAGATAGAACTGTTCAAAAAATTTTATAATATGGATTTTATTGGTCTACTCTATTTAGAGATGTTAATATATATATCAAAACATGCGATCGGTGTCAGATAGTAGTTAATCTTTTATATATATATATATATATTGATTGCAGTGGATTACAATTATGCTAGCTTATGAGTTCCTAGCTTTTTTAAAGAGATTAGTGTAGTAGCCTTGAAGAAATAACAGTGAAATGCCGAGAGTAATCATTACCGATGGAGGATCTCATTTTAGAAATGGAACAGTTGCAAGTTTGGTGGAAAAATATAATATAGTGCATAAACTTGCAATTGCTTATCATCCCCAGATGAGTGTTTTAGCAGAAGTATCTAATCGTGAAATTAAGAGAATTTTTGAAAAGAGTGTTAATCGTAGTAAAATGGATTGGTCTACTATACTAGATACTACATTTTGGTCATATAAGACAGCCTATAAGACACCTATAGGAATGTCCCCTTATAGATTAATTTTTAGGAAGTCTTGTCATTTGCCAGTTGAATTGGAGCATAAAGCTTATTGGGCTATAAAAGATTTCAATTTTAATTTGAAAGAAGCTGGTGAGAAAAGATTATTGCAATTGAGTATGCTTGAGGAAATCATAAATGAATCTTACGATAATGCGAGGATATATATGGAAAAGATGAAAGAATGAATAAGAGCTTAACCATGGTATAAAACCCCTGGATTAATGTTTTAACTTGGTTTGACAGGAAGTTTTATTATAAAATACAATTTTTTTTTTTTTTTTTTTTTTTTTTTTTCTCCGAAAATTGAAGTCTCGGTGGAAAGGGCCATTCAGAGTTATGAGTTATAAAGTCTATCCTTATGGGGCAGTTAATATTGAAGACCCCAAGACTGGAAAGAATACTTAAAGTGAATGGGCACAAATTGAAATCATATTTTGATGGTCAAAGACCAGCTTTTAAAGAGATAGTATTGTTGGGTCACCCAGAATAAGACTGGGAATGTCGGGCTGACGACATTAAACCAAACGCTTTATGGGAGACAACTCATTTGTGTCGTTGTTTAGCTTATTTTTTAGTTTATTTTGTTTGAGATATGTCACATATATTTATGTTTATGCCTTTATGTAGTCTGTATATTTGATAAACTATTTAGAAACATCTTTATTTTCCTAGTTTTATGGAGAAATTGAGAATTTATTGGATCAAAATTGAAACAGCAAAAATTCTGGAACGGGCGCATGATGCGCCACTTCCTAGAGAGTCGGCGCATGTCGCAGGTCTGAAAATGTTTAAAAAGTGTCAAATGGTAGTTTTTGGTAATTTTTGGCAGTTTCTTCTCCATATAACTCCTAAAAACTGACTCCAAACCATATTTTAGGGGGGGAAATGAGGGAAGATTCACCATTTTTCAATTCCTATGACTTCCCACTCTAGAACTCTGCTAGATTTGGAATTTTCAACCGGAGAAAGTTCGTCAGTTTTGATGCACAAAAATTACATGATCGAGTTCTAATGAAGAAGAGGCTTATCAAAGAAAGGGAATTTGTGAATCGAGGATTGAACAGGCCAAATACTCGAGTAGAAGAGACTATTACGTAGAGGTGTTAGGAAGTGCTTTGCTACACCACTATCGCTATTGTTGTTTCCACAGGAAAAGAATTTTATGCAAATTTTCATGGGATCAACCAAGGAATGATTTAAGTGTGTGGTAGGTTTGTGCAATTCACTCCTTCAAGAATAAACGAGATGTTTATGATTGAAAATGTGCCCATCTACTATTATGCAAACTTTACCCCTACAAGAGAGAATATGAATGAACTCTACTGCTACCTTACGGATGAAGATGCTAATTGGGAGACTAGAGATGATGAAAATGTAAGTTTACCTTCATCATTTTTAAATCCAATTTCAAAAGCCTGGCACTTCTTTATTGCATCGAAGTTACTGCCTACCATGAAAATTAGTAAGGTCACTAAGGAGAGTGTCATTCTGAATTATTGTATTCAAACTGAAAAACCTATTCATGTTGGAGCTATTATTGTGAAATTAGTTTTGGGTTTGATTGTGAATGGATCGGTAACTAGACTGAGACATCCATCCACTATTTTATTACTTTGTAGTCAACCTCAAGTACATTATGAAAGTTGGGAAAAAGTGCTACTTCCTTGGAAGCCGATGGATCCAAAAGTCTACGGCAACTGTATTAGAATGGGAGATGAAAATGATATGAATGTATTGATGGATCAAGGGTCTCAAATTTCATCACATGTTCTGCCCTACTATAACTCGAGTGCACTTTCAAAAAGGATCAAGAAGATAGAAAAAAATGTGCAAAATCTCATGCATGTGATTTGGAATATTATTAAAATGTTGGATCATCTAGATTGGAGACTGAAGGAACATTTTGAACATACAGGGTGTATTGAAGATGGATTGGTATGTATGTTAAAGAAACATTCTTGGATTGAGGAGGAAAATTTAACTATGAATTTCCATTTTGACCCTTCTACGATCTGTATGTGCATGACTAATCGATGGGAGATATCTAGGAGGACGATAGTGAAGATGATGTTTTATCTTAATTTATGCACTAAATGTTTTATGTAGTACTGTTTGTTTTAATTGGTTGTGTTGGATTGCATTTCATTTCTAATGAACATTATCTATGTTTATGTTTTGAATTTTGATGTTTAGATTTCAATGTTAGGATGTTGGTTTGCTTTAGAACACTGAATTTGATGTTTGTTGGCTTGAAAAATGTTAGTTAGTAATAACATAGATTTTATATATAAAAGTGAGTTTTGTGTTGTTTGTGAAAGTTATGTGTTACTGTGATGTTTATATATGCTTAGAAAGGTTTATTTGAGTCAAATAGAGGTTGACATAAAGCGGTACTGAGCAGATTTTCACAAAAATTGAAATCTGGAAAATTCAAGCTCTGCCGCATGATGCACCAACTTATAGAGCATTGGCGCATGATGCGCCAAATTGGCGCATGATGCGCCAAAGGTTTGAACATACTATATTGCCTAGAAAATTGTGAAATCGCACAAACAAACTCCATTTTTGCTACTTTGGTCATTTTTTACCTCAAGACCTTAGTGTAGGGCATCACATTGCGGGCTAAGGATGGTCTAGGGCATCACATTGTGGGCAAAAGAGAAGGATTCGAAGACTAAAAACTATAGATTTCATCTTCTCTTGGTAAGAGATTCACTTTAACTTAGAAATTTTTTATTTTTACTATAGATATTGAAAGATCCAAAAATTGGGATTTTTGATGAAAATACTTGAAGAAAGCCCATGGTGAAAAGTTTCTTACCAAATAACCTTGCTTGAGAAGTTAGATTTTTTATTTAGTAATTTATTTGGACTATATTTGGATTTTTGTAGAATTTTCAAATGGCTCCCCGAGTTAAGCGAAGAAGGCTATCCGAGGACTTCGATGCACGAAGGTTTGTTAGTTTCAAAGCCCAACATAGTTACAATACTCAGATGGAGACCAAGAGAATGATCCAAGAGCAGGCGTTTGCAAACCCGAGTGGTGAGGTCAAAAGATTGATTCTTGCCAGGAATTGGGAAAGATTCTGCTACTTCACTGCAGTAACAATTGTCCCGATGGTTCGGGATTTTTATGCAAACCTGAGATTCGCTACTGAAGATCACATCCTAGTTAGAGGTAAAGAAGTTTAATTTACTGCTGATCGGATCAATACTTTTTATGGTTTGAAAGGTTTATTTTTCGATGAATATGCTGCATTTGTGATGACTGATTCATCACTGGAGGAAGTGATTGCATTTTTGACTGATGGAAGAAGGGAATGGAAAATTATGAACAATAAGATAGTTAAATTTCCTGCTTCCATGCCGCTTTCATGTTGACTATTTAGTCAAAAATATGGCACCACTTCATTTTTGTCGGACTGTTGCCAACAAATTATTTGGCTGATATTACTAAAGATAGAGCTGTACTCAACTATTGCATTCAAAACAGGAAGGCAATAGATGTGGGTGCACTTATAATTTAGCATGCTCGAAGTATTGCTTGTAGTTCTACAGCTGGAGGATTGGGATACCCTGCCTTGATTTTCACTCTATGTGAACAATCAGGAGTAGAATCCCATAGAAATGAAGAGAGATTGCAACCACAAAATTCGGTCGGGAGACATATGATTCAGAGAGTAGAATCATTTATTGAGTCTAGAATTGGAAGAAGGGATAAGCCCTCTACATCTGTTGTAGGGGCATCTACTTCTAGATTTGTATCACTTGAAGGCATTATGGACTAACTGATAATTCAACAGATGGATATAGTAAATATTCAAACACAGTTGGGAGAGATAGGAACATGGAATGCATATAATGATGAATATAAGCAGAGAAGAGTTCAACATAATATTGATTTTGAAATGCCATGGTAAGACAGCTTAGGGGTGAACCTGATGTTGACTTTCCTGCTTGCCCTAGTTTCACTCCCTATACTCCCATTCATGATGAAGAAGAAGACGAAGAAGAAGAATCAGATGATGAAGAGGAAGGAGATGAAGATTGATGTTTTATGAGTCTTGTTTAGTTCTTTTGATGTCTGTTTATTGTTTGTGTTTGTATTGGGATGTACTTTTATTTGAAACTTGTTGTAATAAAAAAAATTTTTTATGTTGTGTTGCAAACTAAATCTGTAATAGTAATTGTAGACTTCCACTTTTTCTGCATTTTTAGTATTTTCAGTTTAGTTTTTCAGTTTTTGTATCTATGTTTTTAATTCTCAGCAAGCTATCTAGAATATATTATGTTTTATTTAATACTTTAAAGCCTGTATTAAGTTTTATAGTAAGTAGCTGCAGTATACTAGAGCCCAGTTTCATAGTCAGAAATCCTCTACAAGTCAGTTTATATTTTCATTCATTTACTATTTTCTTTCACTTATTAAAATTTATATTTAAAATATTTTTAAAGTCATTTAAAAACTTAAGTTTGGGGGAAAGAAAAATTTATTTTGAAAAGGAGTAAACTAAATTTTATTTGTCCTTAACTATATTTTTAAAAATTTATTTAACATGGCATGGGATATTAAGATTTAACTTTAAATGACTATACTTCTGTTTATAAGTATTATGGTAAATTTAGGTAAAGAGTTTTTAATAATGATGGTCAGTTCTAAGGTTGCAGATATTTAGTGTGATAGGATAAGACTATGTTTTTCTATTTAAAGGAAAGGAAATTATATTTTTGAAGTGTTAAGAGTTTTAGAGATTCATGTATGAAGAAAAGAATGAGACTTTATGAAATATCATAAACTAATATGAATTTATAAAGTAAAGGAAGGTATAGAGTTTTGACTTTAAGAAGAGGATAGTGAATTTCAAAATCATTAAAGGCTATCCATATATAGTAATCCTCACTTGGAAAAAGAAAAGAAATGAAATGATTGAAAAGATCCTAAAAGAAAAGAAAAAAAGAAAGAAGAAAAAAGAAAGAAAAGAAAAAAAGAAAAGAAAAAAAAGTGAGGAGAAGCTTGAGGAGATGCCTAATAAAAAATTGCTTTTGACTTGAATCAACTTAAGGAAGGAGCTTTATTACATTTTCTAAACATATATTGGAGTATTAGTAGCATTCCTAGTAAGGTTTTCATGAAGTTCTTTTTCATATGAATGTTTTAAATGTCCTTAATACGACAAATTGCAATTCTTCTTGAAATGAATAGAGATTCAAAAATTTTAAATTTGATTGCTAAGTATTCTGAGACTTAAAACTTGAATCTAAGTTATTAAAGGCTTTTTCTTAAATTTTGCTATTCTATTTATTAAACTAAATTATAGAACTTATAAGTTAATCTCTATCCTAAGCCATATGCTTTTATGTAGCAAAAATATCACTTGAGGACAAGTAACAATTAAGTTTGGGGGATTTTGATACACAAAAATAATATACTATTTTAAGTGTCTATTTTATGTTTATTTTTGGTGATATTGCACTTTAAAGATGGGTATTTTTGTGTTTTTGTTGCATGTATATCATTTTTAGAAATTTGGAGCAAAAATGGTAAAAAAAGATGAAATTTGGAGCAAAAAGAGCCAATATTGGATTCTGGCACATCGTGAGCCAGATTGGTGCATGATGCGCCAAAATCCAGAGAGCTGGCGCATGATGCACCAAAATCCAGAGAGCTGGCGCATGATGCGCCAGAGATGAATTTTTCAAAATAAAGCGGTTTGAGATGAATTTTGTGTGAATTTTCAAAGGGACACTTGTTCTACACACCTCTTGAAGTAAGTCAATGCATGTAGACACTATGAAAGGTTCTTTTATGAAGGGATATGACTCTTGGATCGAACGACACATCTTTTAAATTCAGAAGAGCTAACTTTTGGAGGAATTTTTAGAGGGAATTTTGAATTCTTTTCTAAAGGAGGCAGCCCAAAATAAAAGAGGAAGACTTGAAGAGGATAAAGAGGGGGGATGAAAAGAAGAGGCTTTTGGGGCTGTGGCGTTAGAGTTAGAGAAAGAGAGAGAGAGAAGTTGAGATTTTCTTCTAGGTTTGTAAGAGGAGAGGGAAGGTGAGAAATATCTTCTTCATTACATTTCTAAGAGAGAATTGGGAGGATTGTAAATAGATAAAGGCTTTGAGAGAACTTCTAGGGATTTGCTTGGGAAGGATTGTGAGATAAGTTGTATTTTTATTTCTTTTTTTTTTGTAAACTTATTTTTATATATGAAATTCATGTTTTATCATATCCTTCTCATGAATTCTGAGTTGTCTTCTTTATCCTTCTCCCTACTTTGAAGATATGGTTTTGTGAAGAAAAGATTATGTTTTCTATAGATTTAAATCATAATAATTTATGAAAATTTGAACTCCAATCTTCATTTACTTTTAGATCTGGCCAATTGAAATGTTAAAACTTGTTGAGAGACATATGTTCTTAAACGAGATATGATTTTTACAACGTAGGGAGAATCACATTTGATTTCATGGGAGAGTTTGTCATCCATGGGATTGGGTGCAAATAAATAGGGAAATATACTTTTATTGGATGCAAAATTGGAGATTTTAAGGTGACAGATTAAAACCCCCAATTTGGTTCAGTTGATTGGAAAGTAATGCGAGATTGTTAGCCCTCAAGGGAGGGAGTAGTGGGAGCTCTGGAGTGGCAGCCAGTATCCT
>NW_018238680.1:2388-18685 GCF_001263595.1 Phalaenopsis equestris | reverse complement strand
TCTGGATTAATCAATGTTCTTTATAACACTTGAAAGAGGAACAACCATATACTCATTGTAAAGGGTAAAGATGCTTTCTTAAATTTAAACTTTCTGTCACAAGAAAAACTTTTTTCAATTTTCATAATTTCAGTTTTGAAAGGTTAGTTTAATTTCTGTAATCTTACATTTGCATTTTAATTAGCATTCACCTGAGTAGTCAATTTTCAAATTTTGCACATTACTTTTATTTTTTTATTATAAAATAATTATCATAATTTACTTCATGATTTTCCAACTTCCCTATGGGATCGATATATGGGACTCCATTATAGCCCTTTATTACTTGAACGATACGTATACTTGCGTTGATATTTAAGAGAGATTTGGCAATTTAAAAAGAGTTTTAAAGGATAAATTATATTTATAAAAATTGTTTTGTTAGGAGTATATTGCATATTTATTATAAATCTATCTGCATCGAGTTTTTAGTGTCGTTAAGTGGTGTCAACTTCATAAATATTTGCATATACAAATCTCTGTGTCACTAATGAGTTTAATGATGTTCATATGAATTGGTAGCTACAACAGGATTTTATATACTTAAATGAATATCATCTGCTGTAGAATTAGCATAATCTCGTAAAGGTCTCTGATGATGTTCATTTTCATTTCCAATATTACTTAAATTGCAAGCCATTTTGCTAATATGGTCCATCTCTTTTTTTTTCTTTTCAAATTTTTCTAATTGTTCTTTGTAACTCATAATCGTAAAGTACTAAATTTTAAGATCTTACACTATATATAAACAGATACAAAAAGTAATTTTAAAAATAAGCAAACACACTTAAATTAAAAATATTCAAAATAAACTACAAACACTTTTTTTTAGTTTTTAAAATAAGAATACTATAATTTATAAATTAACTTAATACTACTTTCTGTTACTTCCTCGGCAACGACGCCAAAAACTTGATGCGGGTGGATTTAGTGTGTTAGTTTTGTAAATATTTTTCAATATTAAAAATACGCACGATAGATACAATAACTAATATACAAATTAATCCCAGCAAATAACTTAAATTAAAATAATTTTATCTTTTAATAATCTTTAAACTGCCAAATCTCCTTTAAAAATAACGCAAGTATACGTATCGCTCAAGTAATAAAAGACTCTAGTAGAGTCTTAGATATCGATTGCTTAAGGAAGTTGGAAATGCCTGTTAAAAAGTTCTTAAGATTATAATGTCAAGTACTATTTTAAAAATTCAAAAAGTAAAGTACAGAGTTTGAATATTAATTAATTAACTAGTGAATGCAAATTAAAATACAGTTGAAAGACAACTAAACTAAATGTTAAATTATCAAAAGTAAATTTACGAAAATTAAAACTAAGATGTTGTGACTGAAAGTTTAAATTTAAGAAAACATCCTTCCCCTTTACAATGAGAATATGGTTTGTGAAAAATTTTAATCATTTGAAAAAATATATAAAAAATTGTGCGAAATAGGAGAAATCCTATTCTTTACCCTATTTCGAGTGTATAAAAAACACTGACTAATCCAGAGTTTGGTCCCTGGGAGGATACTGGCTGCCATTTCAGAGCTCCTACTACTCCCTCCCCTGAGGGCTTACAATCTCATATAATTTTCCAATCAATTGGACCAAATTGAGGATTTTAATCTATCACCTTAAAATCTCCAGTACTACATCCAACGAAGTACATTTTTTCTATTTATTTGCACTCAACTCCATGGATGTCCCCTGAAATCAAATGTTATTCTCCCCATGTTATAAAAATCATAGCCCTTTCGGAACATATGTTTCTCAACACATTTTAACATTTCAATTGGCAAGATCAAAAAGTAAATAAAAATTGGAGTTCAAATCACACAAATTATTGTCATTTAAAACCATATAAAACAAAATTAATTCTTCATAAAACCATATCTCAAAGTAGGGAGAAGGATAAAGAAGACTACTCAAAATTCATGAGAAGGATTCCACAAAACATGAATTTCATATAAAAAACAAGTTTATAAAAAAAAAAAAAAAAAAAAAACACAACTTATCTCACAATCGTTCTAAAAAAAACTCCTAGAAGTTCTCTCCAAGCCTCTCTCTTTACAAGAACTCTCAATTATCTCTTAGAAGTGTAATGCAGAAGAAATCTCTCACCTTCCCTCTCCTCTTACAATTCATGAAGAAAATCTCCAACCCTTGACTTTCTCTCTCTCTCTCTCTAACTCTCCTTCTTCATGCCACACACCTCACGCCCAAAACTCCTCTTCTTCTCTCAAGCCTTAGACTTCCTTCTCTTTTATTAAATGTTGTCTCCCTTCAAAAAGAATTCAAAACTCCCTCCAAAATTCTGTCAAAAAGTCAACTCTTTTGAAGTCAAAAGACATGTCCCTTGATACAAGAGACATATCCCTTTATAAAAGAACCTTCTTAAGTGTCTAGTTATTTCAGGGAGTGTTTAAAATATGTGTCATTTTGAAACTTCGAAAGTGTCCGTTTGAAGATTTAGGCAAAATTCATCTCGAACCGCCTTAATCCACAAAAAGTCGTCCCCGGCGCATCAGACACATCATGCGCCAACTCTCTATCAAATGGCGCATCTAAAGCCAATCTAGCGCATCATGCGCCAGTTTGCTGAAGACCATACTGTTCCGAGTTTTAGTGCAACTGGAACCATTTCAGCTCATCTGGAGCCAATCTGGCGTATCATGCACCAGAATTCAAAACTTTGTTGTTTTGGCTCTAAATTTCATCCTTTTTGCTAATTTTGCTCCAAATGCCTAAAATTGATATACCTATAACAAAAACATGAAAATAGCCTTCTTTAAAGTGCAATATCACAAAAAATAAGCATAAAATATATACATAAAACAACAAATTATTTTGGTGTATCAGTAGGTCCTCGTAGACCGATGCAACAAAAAGAAGAGAGGATCTTGGTCGCCTTCATTAGGATTTTACATGTAACACTAACCAACAATGTCCAATAAGCCATCTAGAAGAGCCTAAAAGGTTAGAAATCTCATCATGGACCTCACAAACCCACAAAAGAAAAACAAACAAATAAAACCCAAATGGAAAGAAAAAAAACAATAACGAACAATTGAAAAATGAAAAACCATAAAATTTCATAATACAAATGACAATGAACAAACATAGAGTTTATAAAATAAATAAGAGCCATACAATCAACATCAAACAATCTTGTTCGTTATCCGCTCTCTCAATGCAGCCATTTTCGCTGCACCTTCGCCATCTTGGGTGTATTCTTCCTAAGATTCCACTTCTGTCTGTAGTATAAGTTGGCCTAGATGAAATTAAAATGCTTCTAACGGTACCTGCATGTGATCTTCATCAACTAGGGTGAAGTCCACATTTGACCTAGAATAATGTCGTTGAATGTAGTTGTGGATTGCCAACCTCGAATAATGACCTCGCTATCCTACATGGCCAATGATCCAACCTCTTTGATCTTAGTCATTGTGTTGCTAAAAAATAAATCAAATAAACTTCACTTCTTTACACTAATAACACCCAAATATTTCATTCAGGTTACATAAAAGTGGTATAAACAACTTCATGCATAGATAAGGCGGTGAACTTGATGTTCTTGCTTTGTGTATATCTCTTTAATCTTAGTCCGCGGTAAAGGGGCCAAAACCTTGACCCCCTTTCTATGTTGATAATATAATTTTATATTTTTATAGTGGATACTCCTAGTGATGTAGGTATTAAATTTTCTAATTATTGATTTCAAAGATTCACTATGATTGAAACGCCAGTGCACGTATCATTGAAGTAATATAGGATTTTCTTTTAAAACCTTAGTATCAATTCCACAGGGAAGGTGAAAAGTCTTTTTATGTACTTAGTAAAACATTACTCAAACTCTAGACAATTATCTAAGAAATAATGTCGCAAGTTTATGTGTAAAAAGAAGTAACTAATTCCTACTAATTCAGTTTCGAAACTTAAAGAAAATGTTAAGTGTTTCTAAACTTACTTAACATAGAAGAGTTAAAATTATATGAAAGTCTTTCCCCTTGCAGTGAGATCATAATTAGTATATGAATCAATGTTAAAAGTTTTAAATGTAGTATTGTGACAAATATGAGCATATCTATTATTTACCCTCTTCTGAGTGCATAAGGAACATTGGCTAACCTAGAGTTAAGTTCTTAAATCCTTGGTTATGCTGGGGTAAGTTATATTCTATCATTCTAAATTACCCACCGCGCCCAAAATTTTTGAATTAACATTGCCTTAAGTTCCAAACTCTAGATCAAATTGGTTAAGGTTCTAGTCTATCATCCTAGAATCACCAATTTACACTCTTCAAAATTTATCTCCTTATCAAGTTGCACTAACCTATGTACTTTCTTATCACCCACTAGATTAATGTGATACTTACCAGTTGAGAAATACATAGCCCTCTCAGGTCATTATGGATTCACAACAAGTTTTAACATACCAATTGGCTAGATTGAATATGTAAATTAAGTGCAAAGTATCACAAGTATGACATAAGAGAAATCATAAAAAATTCTAATCCTACACATGAGTATTTCTTATTACAATGAGAAAGATAAGGAGATGAGTAGTTTTCTTTATCTTTCTCATTGTAATAACGAAACATAATTTATATTAAAATTCAAGTTTACAAAGTATTACAAAACTCAAACAAAAATACAAGGTACTTATCTTAAACTTCTCCCCAAGCAAATCCTCTGAAGTTTTTTTGATGAATTCTCAACTCTTTTTATAATTTCACTCCAAGAGGCACACTCACACACACAAAAATACTCTCACAACTAATCAAGAGCCCCAAATCAACCTCCTACCAAAAGCACCCTCTCCCCTTTTTTCTCTTTCCAATCCCCTTTTAAATAAACCTTGAAATTCCCAAGAGTCACTTCAGATTCTCTTCCAAATCCGTCCAAATTCAATGTATTTAGAAGAAATCTGATTATGAAATCTAGGTGCCTAATTGTTGCGCCTAGGCGCCAGCCTTCTAGAAGTCTGTATAACTGCTTCGTGCCTGAAGCAGACACCTCGGCGACAGTTCACTTTGTGCTCCCTTGCTCCATTTGACATCATTCTACTCCATTTTCACTCCTTTTTCTCTAAAATTATATCTCTTGTACCTAAAACTAAAAACATGGAAAATACTTTTCTTTAATGTACAATAACATTAAAAATGAGCATAAACTATATATACAAAATTAACAAATTTTTATGCGTGTCAAAATCCCGTCAAAATCCCCCAAACTTCATTACTTCATTGTTACTTGCCCTCAAGTAACTCTCCTATTTTATAAAACATATGCTTTAAATTATGGTAGTGGGTTTAATTAAAGATTCCTATAATTTTGCCCCGTAAATGAGATAGTGTAAATTCTAAAAAAAATTTCAATGATTCAGGTTCGAACTAAGGTATAAGAATTTCCATTAATCAAGTTAGGAATTTTGATGTTCTATTTATTTCAAAAATAATTACAATTTGTCACACTTAGGAATCCTATAAGAATTAAAAGAGAATTATATGAGATTTCCATTAGTAAATATTTGATTAATACTTTTAGAGTTGATAATTAGCTCAAAATTGTAATTAAGTTTTTTCTTTTAAGATGATTCAAGTGAAGCCAATTTTTAATTAGGCATCTCCTTAAGCTTCTCCCCACATATTTTTTTTTCTTTTCCTTTTCTTTTCTTTTTCTTTTTCTTTACTATTTTCTTTTCTTTCAGGATCTTTATAATCCTTACTCTTTTATGTGAGGATTACTTTATCTGGATAACCTTTAATGATTTTGAACTTCATTATTCTCCTGCTAAAGTTTAAAACTTATCACATTTCTTTACTTTATAATGCTTATTAGTTTAAAAATTATTTTTTATAGAATCTCAATTTTTTTTAAAGTGTAAATCTAAGATTCTTAGTGTTTCAAAAATTCAATTTTTCTTACTATAAATAGTGAAAACATATCCTTATTCTTTTATACCAAATACATTAACTCTAGAACTGTTCCTTACTACCTAAAGTTTTAACTTAAGTCTACTATAGCATTCATAAAATAAAAAAATATAGTTCTGTAAATATAACACCACATATCATAGGTTAATTCAAAATAATTTTTAATTATAGTTTATTGAGGATAAATAAAGCTTAGTTTATAAAAGTTTTTCTCCCTCCAAAAATATGTTTTGAAACAGTTTTAAACATTTTAGTACAAAATAAACATGAAGAGAGAAAATTTTAACAGAATTATTATCTATTATTTGGTTCTAAACATAAAAATAATAAAGGTACAAGTAGTAAAAAAAGGTGCTTAGATGTTAAGCAGATGTATATCTCAAATCAACATGTATAGCATGAAAATTTCAAATTAAAAAGACTACTCTAACACACAAGGAATACTATATATAATATGGAGCAAAAAGTAAATAGTAGTGCAGTAACAACTAAAAAGTACAGAATCCACATCAACAACAAGCATAAATAACATAATGTCCAACACAATAAAAAACTAAAAGTCAGCAAGGATTAGGGAAAGTAAACATGTCCAGACTTAGAATAACTATTCCTCCTAATCTTCATCATCCTCATCATCATCTTCTTCATCCATATCCTTTCAGCGTTTAAACATAGGATAGTAAGGATACAAAGAAAACTCAACACTCTGATCTCCCCTCAGAAAGCTCACTAAGGAAGTATTGAAACTAGCCTCTTAATCACTTTTATGTTTCAAATATTATTCCAAATGTTCCTAACAATCTTCGTACTCTTGCAGTTAACTCTACAAAAAAGAAATATCATCTTGATGCTCCTGATAGTGATCATGAAGTTCTTCTCAAATAGCAAGCGGTGGAGTAGTAACACTAGAGGTAGAAGGTCTAGAAGTAGAAGTAGAAGGAATATATGACTATCGACCTCTAGAACCACGTGTAGCATGCTTACCATATAAATCCACATTATCCTTATTGATAAGCTTCAGTGGCTGGAGTAACTCGTACCAAGCTTTAAAACTAACTTCAGATTGTTTACATATAGTAAATGTGAGAGAAGGGTAACTCAAACCTACAGTATAACCTTTCGTAGAAGAACTGATGATGGACTGGTAAATGAGAGAGCCAATATCAATAGGTTTTATCCTTTGAATGAAATAGTTCAAAGTAGCTCTCTTTCGGGTCACTTCACTCAAATCGCTCATAGGAAGAAGGTGAGCAGAGATAAAATAGTGTCATGCCTTAGATGGGGCATTTAGTTTAGAAGAAGAAAAGTTTACCTTGTGGTTGTTCTCTATTTTCCATGATCCACGCCCATCAGTAAGAAATGCAATAATCTCATATTGCCACTCCTCAGTAGGCTGGAGTGATGAGTAGTAGCAATCAGGTATAATAGGTAACTGGTATAAGGCATTTATCCGCTTATGGGTAAACTCTACTCTCCT
This sequence comes from Phalaenopsis equestris, assembly GCF_001263595.1. Classification (NCBI taxonomy): domain Eukaryota; kingdom Viridiplantae; phylum Streptophyta; class Magnoliopsida; order Asparagales; family Orchidaceae; genus Phalaenopsis; species Phalaenopsis equestris. The sequence goes on along the minus strand of NW_018238680.1, from coordinate 11,236 downwards.
CTTTCTAACAAATACTTCATCGTCAGACACAAATGGAAGATTTTCATAAAACTATCAAAAAATAGAATAACAACTATGGCAGTAAAGTAGGAGAAACTCTCCTAGTGACACTCTACAATCAGATTTCCTAAAGAACTACCAGGTCTAGAAAAACTTCTTTCTTCTATAAACTTTTTCAATAAAAGAAACTCGTTGTATCGATCTTGTGCTTTCAGATTTGTAAATTTTATTTAGTCAAGGAATTCCTTTCCCTTTCCTCTTTGTCTTAAGAGCCATTTCAAATCAAATAAAAATCCAATTAAATTCCAAATATAAGTTCTAAATGCTCATACAAGCTTTTTCAAGCTAACAATCTTTCCACCAATGATTTTTACTAATTTCTCAATATTTTTTCAAATTTTTTGGCATTTTCACAATGTATAAGAAATCCAGGGTGAAAGAAGAAATTTTTTTTGGCAAAGTATAGATCTTACCCGAAGAAGAAGAAATTTGAAGTGTTTAGGTCTTAAATCACCAAGAATAGCAAGGTAGGAGAAGCCCTAGGAAAGTACTGGTGTGTTTTGGATAGAAGAAGAAGGGTTCGAGAGAAAAAAAGACGTTAAACCAAGTCATTTCACAATTTTAAGGGTTGAATGAGCAGTTTAGCCGGTTTCGCGCCTAGGCACCGAATTTTGAGCTTAGGCGCCATGCTCTCGGGATAACTGGTGCTTAGGCGCCAGGTTTTGGTGTCTAGGCACCAGTGCCCAATTTTGTAATGTTTGATTTATTTTTAAACATAATTACAACAAACCTAAGGCCAACAGACCCTAATTAACTCGATTCAACATAATTTTAATAATTTTAACTTCTTTCAAACTTCTCTCAACCTTCATTTGCACAATCGCTCGATTCCCAAATACTCACAACCCCAACAATTCAAGTACATTGACACTAAATATCATACTCACAAGCATAATTTAAACACACAAGGTTATGCAAAAGTTTGATACAAACCAACAAACATCAATCCTACATAAGTTGATAAGCAAATACAAACATGCAAAAATAAAAATATGCAAACACACAAACACTTACAAATCAGAGTTTGAAACAACATCAAACACACCTAAATATCAAATTTTCAACACATAACACCCACTACTCACTTTCCTCATTAACACTATCTTTTTTTTGTATTCGCATCCATTGACTGATGGTGCACATATATGTTATATAAAGATAGTGAGGAAATTCTTCAGAAGATTCATCTTCAATCCACTTTTTCTTCTAAGACATCCTTATTTGCACCTGCTGGAGGTTTGCATCATGATCTGATTGAAGCTTCATATGCAGTCTACATGGTCAAATTGATTAGAGATGTTGTTAGTTATGGTATGAATAATTTTCATTTTGTCCTCTATGTTCTTGATCTTTTTTGCAATACTTGCAATGCTCGCCTGTCGACATAATTTTAAGAGGGGGGTCCTGTGGAAGCTGGCGGTCGTCGGAATTGGAACCCCGTCGCCTGCTTCAAAGGGACATTTAATTTACATGTATATTTAATTTTAGAAAATATGAAATCAAACCAATCCCATATCTTTCATAATTCAAATGAAAGAGCGCCACACCTTACGCTATGTATCCATCTCGAAAGATAGGCACATGGCTTAATGGTGAGACTCAATCAAACAAACTAAGAAATGTATGACATCAGTTTGGTCTGTAAAATCATTTTATTATAAGCCTACAAGTTCCCCTATTTAATATGAAAAATTAAATAGGGTTTAAATTAAGTCATGTTGGGAAAAGCTTCCTATAAGGACAAGCCCCTAAAGTTAATTACATCTTAGATAACCAAAGTCACCTAAGAAAACCCTCGATAAGAATTAGGGGATATTATCTTCAAGAAGTTCAAAAGATAAGACTTTTTTAATGAGATCGGACAAAAATGTGTGAAATGGGAATGACTCAAATTTGGAACATTTAATTTTTTGAATCTAAAGGAAGAAGAACTAGGGGATGTCACAGATCATAAGAAGAACCTCGGTGACTTCCCAGTCTACCCTATGGTATGGTTTCAATTCATAGAAGAAATACCTGAATGATTCATCCTGCCGGTTTAATAATTACGGCTTACATTCATATGAAATGATCACTCGATCACACGAATAGCCTGAAAGATGTGAAGATTTAGGTTGTGAAGAACGATGAACTAGGGATCCTAAAACAAGTTAGAGCTTATATTGTATAGCAAAGCCATAAAAAAGCCTAAAGATAAGATTGAGGGTTAGGATTTATGTCGCACTAGGTCGCACTAGGTGAACAACCTCAAAGTCCTATGACTTGTTATTTAATTCTAAGGCCTAAAGAAATGTTTTGCTGTTGAAGATGGCCGTGCTACCCACAAAGTTAGCCTAAGCTCCTCGTCGTGGTGAGTTTAAGTTTTAGAAGTGTCATAGTGTAGAGTTTGAGAGAAGTATCAGGTTTAGAGGTCAAGTTTTCTAATGATTATTCCTAGAGAACTAGAAAAGGAACCCTCACCATTAGAAATTCCAAACTCCTGTTTACTTAACTTGAAATTCCACATAGTGGTCCTAACCTCTAGCACTTAGTAGGTGGGGTCATTATGGGGGAGCCCAAGGAGAGTTCCCATAGGACTGCTTGACCTTAGGGTTGACTTTGAGAGTTGTTCTAGAGCTAAGGTACTCACCTCACTCACAATCACTCAAAAATACAAACCCAAAACTTCTTGACTTTGATCCCTTAATCCTTTGGGAGACTCATGTAGATGGTTTCCTAAGCCCTCTGGCCCTAGGATAGGGTTTAGCTAAGACCAGTACTTAGAGGACCCAAATGGGGTTTCCATTGGTCCCTAGCTCATTTATGGTGGTTGGCACCCCAATTTTATCAAAATTACTCAACTTGGCCTTTTTGCCCCTGAACTCCCCCAAATTACGTAAGTACCCTTGAAACCCTAAATTTGGCCAAAATTCTAAAATTTACCCAAAATACCCAAATTTGCTCAAAAATCATTTCAAACCTTTTGAAAACATCCATATTACCCAAAATAACCAAAAAATTGCCAAATTACCAAAATTCCCCTTCTTTAGCCCAAAATTCCAAAAATTCCAAAATATCCAAAAAATTCTCAAAACATTCCAAATATTCCCAATTTCATTTTTCTAAACTACCATATGACCTAATTTGACCATTTTAATTAAAACCCCCAAGTTGCCTAAATTCACTTCAAATGTCCATCAATATGGTCCCAATTTTCCTCAATTTCAATTCTAAACTCAAATTCACCTTCTATATGAACAATATAAACCAAATCCAAGCTCAATCGGCCAATGCTTTGAGCCCAATTTTGATCTAAGTCAAACCCCCAAATTTGGCCCTATGACTTGGTTCCACCAAGTTGAACCCCATGTCCTACTCCATTAGTCTCAATTTAAATTCTAAACTCTTCATAACACTCCTAAAAATCAAAATTGATCTTAAATTGGCCTTGATGAAGCCTCAATTTCATTTAATTTCAACCCAAATCCAAAAATCCCCAATTTTGCCTAAATTGGCCATATCTCAAAATTCCACCAAATTGATTGCGTTAGCCCAAAAATTTCCACTCCATTCCTTCATGAGAAATATTCATAACATCTCTCTTGATCATTTGGACCATTCAATTGAGCCAAATTCCTTATGAAACTTTTTAGGACCAATTTGAACCATTAATTGGGCCCTAGACAAACTCTAGCACAACTCAAACCCAAATCTAACCCTTCAAATTGAACCCCCAATTGAACTCAAAATCCTTCAAATTGAACCTCCAATCGAACTCAAAATCATTAAAAATATTTAAAATCATTTCAATCCTTCACCAAAAATCTTCATTACAATCATCTACACAATGTTGATCAATCAATTGGGCTATCATCTACACAATGTGGGCTCAAATATTGGGCTCAAATTCATGGCTATCCTAACCCAAACCCACTTTAAGCCAAATTGACCCACTTGGACCCATGCACTAAAATTGGCCTAGCCACCTTAAAACCACCAACTTTATGACTCCACAGCCTCCAAACTCCTCTTAGGGACTAGGCTAAACCATGCAAAACCCACCAAAGCATGTTATGGACCAATGGATCCCCAAATTAAGAGATTTTAACCCATTTTTGGACCCAACATGCAAAATCTCCCTCATCATCACTAACCCTTGAGGGTAAATCATAATTAAGCCTCCCCCTGGCTCATCTGACTTCCTGGCCACCTCCCCTAGCCTTGTAGGCCAACCTAGGGTCGAGAAAACACCAAAACCGTGAGCCACCCCCAAAAATTTAAACCTAGAGGCCATCTCATCCCATTTGAAATTTAGAGCTTCTCTGCCCTCCACGTAAGCATCATTTTGCACCCCTCAATTAGCCATGACAACCACTCTAAGCCAATTTTATTTAAACCTCAACTCCATGGCAAATGAAGGAGATCTGAAATTTTCTTAAGGAAACTCTGCCAAACTTCCCTCAGAGACTCCCTAAGACCTCCTCAGTTCAATCCAACTATTTTCCCCCACAGAGCTTTAGTGTGGAAGCTTAATTTTGAGCTTGAATTTTTGCCAAAAACCAGAACAGATCTCTCCACTCCTCCACAGTGAATTAAACTTCAATTAACTGTGCACACACCTTCCCCACAGTGAAAGAAGTTGATTCCCAACAAAACCCCCTCTCAAACAGCCTCTAGTATAGACTTCAATAAACACCTGAAATCAAGCTTGGTCGAATTAATACCTAGACCATTCACCAGGGCACAAGGTTTCATATTGATTCATTGGATCTAATCAAAGCTGCCACAACCATCTGATTGAGGCCTCCTCTCTCAGACAAATGTATTGAACTCTAACCCTAATCCGAGCCTATTTTCACTCTCAATATGTATTTACTATATTTCATACCGTATAATCAGTATTGATAAGTTTTTCTTGAGTAGATGAAGAACTAGGAACAAACCCCATAAGATTTGGTTGAGTCTAGAGGGAGATCGGTTTTAGTGTTAACGGTCACGAGTAAACCTCCCTGGGGATGATGATGGGGAGCCATCCGATCGCACGTTTATCTCATCAACGAACGAGATCTAGCCAAATTAACTCTTGATACGTGAACTGTGGGCTATGTGGCATGCTAGGGTGGAAAGCACAGTGAATGGGAGCGTGAATGGGAGCGCACCGTGTCGCCGTTCGGAGCTGCCTAGGATGAGGTGGTGCCCCGCGTTTAAGTAGAAAAATAGGGATTTAAATAATTCAGAAACTACTCCCTAACTTTAAAAATTCATGTCTTGGTGTAGAAAAATAAAAAAATTAAAGTAAAAATACTCTCTTGCTCATTAAATAGAGGAGAACAATTGGAAATAATTTGAAGTTTATTTGATGCATTTTTTCTTTTTAATTAATTAAACAATGTTTTGAATCTTTTGATTCTCCATGCATGTAAAAATTTCACCATGGCTAGAAATTTTGGCATGTTGTTGCCTCTATCTTAAGGAACATTCTCTGATTTTTCTAAAGTCAGAGGAGATCTCTAGACAGAGATCCATATTTTTCAAGTTTATGTCTATTATTTACATAAATTAATCATAATAATTAGCATGTTGTTTAGAAAATTCTAAGATTATTTTAGAAGGTTCATTATGGCTTGAGAAACTTTTGGAAAATGTTTCATGATCTAGGTCATTAAGAATGCACCTAATTTGCACAAACCCTAAAATATAACTCAAAAAATTATAAAAATGACTTGGTTTTTAATCTCCACTATAATTTGAAGTTCATAGAACTCCTCATAAAAATGCCAATTTTAACACTAAAATGATTTTTAACAATTAAAATATAACTAAAAAAATTATAAAGATTGGTTTTGGGAGTTTTCTAAGGTCAGAGAAATTTTTTAAAAATAAATTTTTAATTAAAATAAAAATTCCATTTTCAAGTCTTTCCTTAGTATTTAAATAATTAGAAAATGATAAAAATTACAGAAATAATAAAATTCATAAAAATGTTCTAAATTATTTCCTAAGCACTTAGGAACAATTGGAATATTTTTCTTGTTTATTTAAGTGAATATATTAAATTTTGAAGCTTAAAATAATTTTTAAAGGCTAAAAATGGACTTTCACTAAAAAAATTTTAACAATTCAAAGAAAAATTAAGAAAATGTGAAATTTATTTCTCTAGGTTCCTTGACCTTATAAAGATTTAATAAAAATGTGAAACTTAATTTTCCATTTTTAAAGTATTTTATAATTAATAAATACTCCAGAATTTGGAATAATACTAATAATTAAAATAGAACTAAAAAAATCAGGAAATTTGGCCAAGTGTTTCTCTTGTCTAAGTCTACCTACAACAAAAATTTTAAGGGATTAGGTTTTACCTTGGTCAAGTTAGGGAATTTTCTTTGAAAAATCCTATTTATTGCATATAAATAATAATATAGATTAAATTAAAATTTGAAAAATCACATTTTCTCCTCTGATGTCTTAATTGACCCATGAGTGAGGTTGGATGAAAATTCCAAAGTCATTTGAATTAAATGTGATGAATTATGAAGTATTAGAGCCTTAGGAGCAAAGATGTAATTTTGGAAATTTAGCCTTAACTAACATTTAGGCTCAATTCAAGAAAGGGGAAATGGGTAACCTTTGATCCTAATCAACATAATTGAATGATTGAAACACAAGGGATTAATTGGTAGAAACCAACTGACTTCTTTCAATTAAAGGATAAATTTGTAATTTCCTTAAATTATTAAAATTTTGATGTCTAGTCAATTAAATGATCCTAGACTTAGGGGTATGATTTTGGGTGTTGATAACTCACTAATTTAACACCCCTATTTGATGCTCGAATAACTTTCAAAAAAATGAATCATCATCACTTAAGATTCAACCTCTTAAAAATAACTAAGACATTTACCAAAATCTTAAGGGCTTAGTAGTGACCTAGGCTAAATCAAATTTGGTTAAACGACAAATTTGGTTAAACGAGGATTAGAAAAGTGAACATAATTAAAAATTGAACATCTTTAAAAAACTACAAGCCCAAGTTAAAAAGTTGGCTGAGTGTCTTGACAACATTAACTTGCCCCTTTAAATGTCTTCATCTAATTAATCCTCAAATTAAATTATAATTGATAATTACCTTACTCGTAGGGATAATTGAAACACAAATGTTCATTGAGCATTAAAGGTATTTATAAGATTGGTTATTAAGCAACATAATAAGTTTAAAAAAGCTGGAGACGTTTCACCAGGCAGTGAAAGGGAAGCATGGACCTGCTTCTTTCTCCATATCTGTTGGATACCTCGGAGGTCTACTAAACTTAATATATTTTGCTTAAGAAAAAAAATCATCCTTAATGAAATTAATAGGGACCCACCAAGATATGACCTAGGGTTGGGTAGATCGTTAAGACCTTACTTTTTTGCTTTATATAAAATGCTCTCACATGCATTTTGAGTTTCAGGTGGTGGAACAAGAAGACTCGCCAGGTATGCTTTTTATAGTTTACAGTACCATCTTTCTTGTACTTTCATACTGTACTTTTTATGCTTATAAAACTTGCATGCTAAACAACAATGTCACCCTACATGAAGACCAAAACTGTTAGGATAGCCGCAAAATCAAAACCCAAAACTAAAATTAAAATCAACCAAGAAAAAAATCACCTCCACAACATTTAAAATATAATCAACTCAAAATGTAATCACAAACATAACAAAAACTACAACTACAACTAAATTAAGACATCTCTATCAGATGATCGGGAATCCCTTGGAGGAGGTAACCTACGATTGCTAATGAGGATTCCCACGATCTAAATGAATGTATGGAACTCATTAAGTTGAGTTTAGTAAATTTATTTGAACTAAGTGAATCCAATAGAAAATAGTGGTACCAGAATGAGGGAACCGTAGGATCCTAACATGTGTCGCTCTAATCAACTTTAACATGCCCCATAAATTTTTAAAGAACTATAACCATAAGGCCACCTGATTTGACATCATAACTTGACACCCTAGAAAACTCAAACTCGTCACAGTAAGGAGCTTGGAGCTAGCATGGTGAGCATGACAACCATCTTCAACAACAAAACCTATCTTCCCCAGCTAAACCATTTTCATCTTCAACCGAAAATATATGCATTTTTAAACCCAAATTTTACACTTATTTTTTGTGATATTGCACTTTAATGGAAGGTATTTTGATATTTTCTAATAGGTTGTTGATTTTTAGGACTTAAAGTAAAAGGAAGAAAAAAGGATGGAATTTGGAGTCAAAATGACGTTTTTGAAGAAGTACTCAACGCCGGCTGCACCAAGGGTAGCGCCAACGACGCAGAAGAACAAAATAACTAAAATTTTTAGTCAGCGCCCACGACACCAAAACTAGCACCGATGGCGCCAAAGGCAGTTTAGCCCCCGTTTCTAGAAGGTTTAATGAATTTGGATGATTTTTAAAGAGATTGAATAGATTTTGGAGGCACCTCTTGGAGAACCGACCTTGCGCTTTATATGGGAAAGAGATTCATCAGGAAAGTGACTCCTTTTTGCTCCAAGACATTCCTCCATGCTCCATTTTTGTCATTCTTCATAATCCATCTTCATTCCACAACCATATTGGAGTCCATTAGTGATTTTCTTTTATAGTTTAGAGTTTGTGTGGTGAGATTTAGAGTCAAACTTTCTCTAAGAGTGTTGGAGAAGTAGAAAAGTGAGAGATATCTTCTTCCTGCATTTCTAAGGAAAGGCTACAAGGGATTTGCTTTGAGAAAGAGTTTTGAATAAGTTTTGTTTGTTTATTAGTGTTGTATGAACTTTCTTT
>NW_018238680.1:358-2350 GCF_001263595.1 Phalaenopsis equestris | reverse complement strand
ATGAAATTTGTATGAAATTTTTGTTTTGTTATATCTTTCTCATGAAGTCTGAGTAGTTTACTCTATCTTTCTCTCTACTCTGAGATAGGGTGAAATGAAGAGATAATATGATTTGCCAATATTAAAATATAAAATAAATTTTGATGATTTTTCAACTCTGAATTTAATTTACATTTCGATTTGGCCAATTGAACTGTTAACATATATTGTGAAACATATGATCCGAGAAATGGAGTATGAGTTCTACAACAGAGTGAGGATCACATTTGATTTCATGGAGGAAAAATTCGTTCATGAAATTAAGTGCAAATAAATAGGGAAATATACTTTTTTGGGTGTAAAATTGGAGAATCTTTAGGGTGACAAAATAAAATCCCCAGTTTGGTCTTAGTGTTCAAAAACTAAAGCGAGAGTTAGCCTTCAGGTGAAGGGAAGTGGGAGCTCTGGTGTGAGAGCCGGTATCCTCCTAGCCTAGCCACGGATTTAGGGACTAAACCTAGGATTAGCCAATGATTTTCTATGCACTGTATCAGGGTAGAGAATTATAATTGCTCCTATTTGGCACAATACATATTATAAACATTTATCACATCTCACTTCACCAGAACCTCATTATAGTGGGAAAGATGTTTTTTCACATAAGAAATCTTCATTACAAAAACATAGTTAGTAGATTAGTATTTACTTTTTAAACTTTGCATTTATGTTGTGCTAATAGTTAAGTATTTTAGTTTTGATAACATCTCAACCTTCAAAATTAGTGACAGTGATTTCATTTGATTTTTCGTAAATTTCATAGTAAAACTTAGATTTGCTAATTTACATTTTCCCTGTGGGTTTGATATTTGGGGTTTAAATAGAAAGTTCTTTATTACCTGATAACGATACGTATACTTGCTTAGAATCCCATTATTAATTTCCTATAATTATATATATTTTACACAATTTACTTTTCATACAAGGATCAAGTTTTTGGCGCTGTAGTGGTATCAACTTCATAAATCCTTACATATAAATAATCGGGATCAAGATTTTTGCGCCGTTGCGTGGGAAAGTAATAGATAAATTTTAGGTAAATTAAATAGTTTTGATAAATTAGGAAAGTTAGAGATAATATATATACTATAAAAATTTATAAAAATAAAAAAATATAAAAAATGAAAAATCTAAAAAAGAATTTTACTTTGCTTACTTTATTGGTTTATGCAAAATATTGGATTTAAATGCTTAGTACCTTACGATTCAGAGTTAGAACGTACTATTAGAAAAATTCAAAAACAACAAAGAAAATTTAAAAATTTAGATGAAATGGCAAATAACTTAGAAAATCTAATAAATGAGAATCGACAAAGACCTTTAAAAGATTATGCAAATCCGACAGCAGATGAACTTCACTTGACTATTCAAACTAATGTTGCTACTAATTCATTTGAGCTTAAACCTATTATTATCCAAATGAAACAAAATAATCAGTTTGGAGGATCACCTACTGAAGATCCTAAGTTACATCTTGCTAGGTTTCTTGAGATTTGTGCTACATTTAAATATGACGGAGTGTCTAATGATGGTATTAGGCTTAAAATTTTTCCTTTTTCCTTAAGGGACAAAGCCAAGGCTTGTTTAAATTCATTAGCACCAATATCTATTAGAACTTGGGGAGAAATATCACAAAAATTCTTGGCTAAATATTTTCCACCCTCGAAAACCGCTAAGCTTAGAAATGATATTACTTCTTTTTGTCAGTTTGAAAGGGAATCGATATATGAAGCCTGGGAAAGATTTAAAGATCTTCTTAGAAAATGTCCATACCATGCTTTGCCAGATTGGTTAATATTTCAACCTTTTACGATGGATTAGTAGGATCACTAAGATCTATTATAGATGCTACAGCGGGTGGATCATTAATGTCAAAACCTTTTGATGAAGCATATTCTTTAATTGAAGAAATGACTACTAATAATTTTTAATGGCCCTCTGAAAGGGTAAATCCTA
>NW_018238680.1:0-303 GCF_001263595.1 Phalaenopsis equestris | reverse complement strand
ATTGCTGCTATTTCTAAAAAGTAAAAAGTTTGATCAAATAGGAGTGAACTATTCTCAAATACCCCCAGTATTAGAAGAAAATTCACTAGGACAAATTATTGATACTCAACCATCTTATGAAACTTTAAACGCTATATATAATTGAAATAACAATCCCTATTCTAATTATTTTAGCCCTGGACAGAAAAATCACCATGGTTTTTGCTGAAATAATTATAACAATCCGATGAATCCATCCAAAAATCTGAACAATCGAGGAAATCATAACTTTTGACCTTATTATCTTCCAGGATTTAACTCCAA
>NW_018238679.1:0-977 GCF_001263595.1 Phalaenopsis equestris | reverse complement strand
GATTGACCTCTTACTGGAATCAAATGACTTCCTTTGATTGGTCAACTGGTTCCTCGGCACAATGAACCGATTCAGTTGACCGACATAAACAACAAAGGGGCTCGGTATCGATGGAGTTCACATGGGATTCAGTGAATCAAGATATTTAGTAGCAAGTCTAGGAGTTGCGGGACTAGATGATGGGTCAATTTGAGACCCTTTGAGAAACATGCTTTTGAAGGAATGATCAACTACCACTTATATAGGTGGGATCTCATAGAACTCGCTCTCTAAGGGGTTCCCCTGGAGCATTCGCCAGCGCCTAATAGACGTGTGAGCAATCGGGTGACCAAAGAACAAGGAAATTCTCGTCAAGTGGACATCATTGGATCTATACCGATGGTGAGGCATAAAGTAGAACATGTAGAGACACTTGTTCAGACGGCCAAGACAGTGCTTTCACTCGATAGATCTTGGAGGCGGTACCACTGACAAAGTTAAAGACTCCTCATTTGGATCCTTACAAGGTGAAGAGTGATATGACCGATCACTGGCTCTTTCGAGTCATTGGTCGGAGTACTACAGATAAACGATGTGATGATGTATCATCTTTTCTTAACGACACTTAAGGACTCAACTCTTTGGTGGTTTCTTAATCTATCAGTAGGTATTATTCCAACCATTCTGAGATCAATAAACTTTTTGTGGCGCACTTCGCCAACATGCGGCAACTGAGGAAGATATCTTAGGGTCTGCTTCAAATAAAGCATGGAGAGAACGAAAGCTTGTGGACTTACATCACTCTATTCCAGAAGGACATGTTGTAAATAAAGGACTTGCAACTACTGATCGCCTAAACTGCTCTGGCGTAAGATGGACGATTCAAGTATGGCTTGAATTTGCTAGAACCAAAGTCTTCCCCGAACTGTTAGAGATGACCAATTTCGGTCACCAAATTAGAGGTTTATCGGTTGCTTTGAAAAATAATATATATATAT
>NW_018238678.1:0-2073 GCF_001263595.1 Phalaenopsis equestris | reverse complement strand
GAAGTTCAAGTTATTTTCATTGAATAAATATCATGGACACCAATATTAGATTATTATAAGATCTTCTATAGTGGAATATGAAAGATGAGAATGTATATTATTCTATTTTCCTTGAGTTATTGTAGTTTAAAAGTGGTTCTTGACTTATCATAGAAAACTCATCTAAAATATGAAGGACGACCATGTATATTATTTTCTTTTCATTTGATTAATGTAGTTTAGAAGTGTGATTGGTCTTGATTTCTCTTAGATAACTCATTATGTATTTGGTTTTTTTTTTTTTGTTTAAAGTTTTGATTAAAATGAAAACCAGAGAAGATAATATTTACAGAAGACGAGGACAACAACCTAAAAGGTTTTATTTGGTTCATTTAATTGCTTTATTTAGTAGTTTGATTAAAATGAAAACCAGAGAAGATAATATTTATAGAAGACGAGGACAACAACCTATAAGGTTTTATTTGGTTCATTTAATTGCTTTATCTCTTTTTATTAATATGTGAATAATATACTGTTAGTAATAGAAATAGAATAATATAAAACGTAATTTCACCATCTGACCGTCAGTTCCCATTGTAGTTAATTATAAGCCCCGGATCCAATCGTGACATCTTATATGAAAACATTCGGAGTATGTACTAGCTGAGCCAATACAAACATGTAATAAGACACTAGTTATTTGAAATTTCAATGTCTTTCAGGAAGAATTGAGAGGCCCAAATTTGCTAATAGTGACAAAACATGAGAAAAAGAACATTAGCAATGGGTCATACTGCATCCAACAAAGCAAATCATGCAAGAAAAAAATAGAACATAAAAGTTAGTAATCAACAGGTCAATTTAGTTCAAAGCAAAATGCAACCGATTTCAACACTTACGGAATAACAGCTGCATCAGCAATTTCTGGATGAGAATGAAGTATATGCTCCAATTCTGCTGGAGGAACCTAGCAAACAATGCGTGCATTCAATAACATCTAATGAAAAAAATTTAGCACAGAGCACGCCATGATGCTCCTAATGTCAAATCTGAGGATTGAAATAGATTATATTATTGTTCTATTGCAGCTACAATGGCTTGGAGGTCCAAATGGAACAAACATAACATTGGCTCCCAATTTAAATGATCTTAAATTAAGACAATAAATCATTTAAATTTTAAGCACCTGGTAGGCCTTGTACTTTATCAATTCTTTTAGTCTACCAACAATAAAAAGAAGCCCCTCTTCATTGAAATAGCATAGGTCTCCAGTCCTCAGCCAGCCTTCTGAGCTCAACATAGATGACGTTGACTCATCATCACCTATGTAACCTGCCAAAGAACAATATTGAGATATTCAAGATTTTTTCTTTAATTTTTTAGCTTTCCAATAAAAATGGGAAGAACAAGATGCATGGAAAAACCCAAGTGGTTCTAGTTGACTTGATTTGTTCTTGGTTATTTATGTAGTTCTAATTGATTACTGCAATCCTCCAACCAATATAGGCAAATCGCAGTTCACCAAACCTTGTCCCATTTTATCATAGCACAATGACAATTGATTATGTTTAGCACAAGTTAATTCAAATCAAACCGGTGTTAAAAGCTCAACGCATCTAGTGATAACAGGTTTACAAATCTTGTCCTAATTGGCCCATTGATTTGATCTAGCCCTGGATGTTCAAGTGGGCTCATAACGCAAAAACTAAAGCACTACTTAGAAATAACAATTCAACTCACCTGCCATAGTTGGAGCAATCACGAACTCAAGTAGGCTCTTAGTACAAAAGAGAGGAAGCTAGGCAACCTGGATCATGAAGCATTTAAACCCTATCGTTGAGTGAACATGAATGCCCCGATAGTTACATAGGAAATCATGATCATCTCCTCGAATTGAGGACTACATAGCTTAAAAAACCACCTTTCTGGCGTTATAGGACAGATAATTCACTTCTAGAGTGAGCATCTTAGTGTTAGCTGAGTGAGATATGAACCTAATTTGAATAAGCACCTACCCCGCTGGGTCCCTCTATAAGTATCCCTCGTTAACCCTAATCAACAAATTCTCTCATACACACACAAAGATAGATGTAT
>NW_018238677.1:0-408 GCF_001263595.1 Phalaenopsis equestris | reverse complement strand
GTTCATCCTTTGGGATAGATACATGATTTGAGATATTGTGCTCTTTCATCTAAACTATGAAAATTATGGGGCAGTTTGACTTCATCTTTTTCAAAACTAAATTTTTTAAACGAAGCGGGCAACGGGATTTCAATTCCGATGACCGACAGCTTCTTACGGGCAAACCCCACACCAAAAATAGTGCCGACAGCTTAAACCTGAGCTTAAACCTGCTATTATCCAAATGATACAAAATAATCAGTTTGGAGGATCACCTACTAAAGATCCTAACTTATAACTTGCTAGTTTTCTTGAGATTTGTGCTACATTTAAATATATCGGAGTGTCTAATGATGTTGTTAGGCTAAGATTTTTTCCTTCTTTATTAAGGGAAAAAGCCAAGGCTTGATTAAATTCATTAGCATCTGG
>NW_018238676.1:0-376 GCF_001263595.1 Phalaenopsis equestris | reverse complement strand
GTCATATTTTCATTTAGTTCTAATATATTAAGATCCTTTGTTATACAATAAGCCCAAGTCTTCCTAGGTCCACCTCTGCCTTTCTTAATATAAATCAAATCTAAAACATCTACTCCTAATCGGATCATCAGATGGTCGACGTTTAATTTGACCAAATCATCTAAAATGACTCTCTCTAATTTTGTCTGTCACTGGAGCTACATCAAATCTATCACAGATATATTCATTTCACATTTTGTCTCTAAGTGCAAAGCCACTCATCCACCTAATCATTCTCATCTTGGATATATTTATTTTGCATTTTGTCTCTAATGATATTATTACATGATGCTAAAAATTTAATCGTGAGATAAATAAGGGGCATTTCCACACATAC
>NW_018238675.1:0-3790 GCF_001263595.1 Phalaenopsis equestris | reverse complement strand
ACTCCTTGACTTCTCTCCACTTCTCCCATGCTTCAAAATGCTTCATGTTTTTAAAAATGTCCTCTTTAACTGCTTAAAACCGCCACAAAACTCCCCAAGTCGTGGTGAAGCAACTGCAGAAAATGGTCGCGCTTTGGGGCCTAGAAGTTGGTGTCAAAGCGTCGACCTCTCAGGTTTTTGAGTTGGTTCTGATGCCTAGGTGCTAATAAGCTGATGCCACGGCGCTTGGTTGGAGCACCTTGGAGCCCAGAGTCTGGCGCTTAGGCACTAGACTTGCTGGTTCCAATATGCTTTATTCATCTCTTTTTGGGTCCTTTTCAACTCAGCTTCGCTCCATGTATCCTACGTGTTACATCTGCAAGAAAAACACAAGAATATTCTTCTTTAAAGTGTAGTTTCATCCAAAAACAAGTGTAAAAGATAAAAAAAATTAGGCATGCTTTAGTACACATTGAGAAAATAGAGTCACAAACCTGATCATAATAAATTTGCAAGGATAGTTCATCGATAATAGTCATAGTCTAGTTTTAATGAATATAGTTCTTGATCAAGCTGCAATTATCGTAATCAATTGTTATGCAGGCAGAAGTTCATCATGAATGTAGTTATAGTACCAGATTGCATATAGTTCATAGTTGAAAGTGATGGTGGTGGTTGTCATGCGAGTTGCAGAATGTTTCTTTAGGAGCATCTATTAGCTATAAAGGTCATAGTAGAAAGCTGCAAAAGTTATGATCAAAGCAGGTCATAGTTGGTCACATAGGACGTAGTAGTAAGTTGTTATGACATTCGTAGGCCACAAGGGCCAAAGTTAGAAGTTGCACGAGCCGTGTATAAAATAAGTCTTAGTTATTCATATAGGTCATAGTGGTGAGCTGTAACGACGTGACATGATATTTGGTACAATGTCCCCGAGATGCATCATGATAGGATATTTAGGATGATGCACTACTTCATATAATGCTTCGTTACTTTGTGACATTGGTCATTACTTTGTATAGTGCTTCATCTCTCCACAATGTTAGTCATAACACCACATAAAGCTTTGTTATAGCAAGCAGGGGTCGATAATTGTGGTCAATAGTGGCCGATATGTGGTGGTCATGGTGGGCGGTGGTCAATGGTAGTCGGCGACAACATAAGCGGGTGTTTGTCAGATCTTCTATGTAAAAATGATGTTGTACTTCAGCTCCTTCTCAAAGCACCCATCTTTCTTTAACTCAAGGTCTAGATCCCCTCTTAAGCAGGGAGTAGGGATCTATTTAATTAATCAACTTTTATTTAAATAATATATTATATATGACATTAATTATCATGGAGCTTGCTACATCAATGAAAAATTCTCATAATTTGACATGAATCTTGAGGTAATATTTGAGAAGGAATTGTTCAAACTTTTATTAAAAAATCATCAAGATCTATGATTTAAGCAAACTTATTGTCAGATTAACTAGCATGACAAGATGAACACAATAATACCAAAATTAGTCCAATCTGAGTCAAATCAAGCCCATATTAAGTCGTTACAAAACTTATGAAAATATTCAATACATAATTGAAAGATCAATTAGACTCCAATTATGGCATGCTTATATTCAAATTGAGTGTCTTAACAAGATAAATACATTGAGCCAAAGATCACTCAATTTTAATATTATTAAAGCACTTAAGTATCCACAAAACACCATTTAATTTAGGGAACCTCCAGGGTTATCAAATAAAAGTAGTTCAGATTCCTTCCTTATTTGTAATTTGAATTCCATAAATAGAGGTCCACTCTTTCTTGAATGGAGGAAGAGGCATTGGGATTTAAAATCCAGCGTCACTTCTAATAAATTATTCCAACTTCTACAACCGCTTACCACAATCGACCCTCACATATCAGCTCTTGTCGACCATCGTCAGCCGCCTCTAACTTGTTACAATGAAAATCATATTGGAATCACAATGCGTGCTACAAAATTCCAATATATATTGCAAAATAACAAGTGTATCTCGCATACGGTGCAACGATGCCTTTTGAAGATGGTGTAATAGTGCATCCCAAATATGATGGAGTGACACACCCCAATGATGATGTAATGATGCATCCCAATGATGGCGTAAAAATGAACCTAGAATATGGAGTAATGACACATCCTAATGATAGTATAAAAAGGGACCACACATACGATGCAATGTTTCCCCTTCATGACGGTGTAAAAACACAACCCGGAAATGACAAATTTGTTTGGGCTCCTAATGCTCTCTCCTTACAGCTCACCACAACGAGCTATATGACTAACTAATAACAACATGGTTTATAGCTCGTACAACTCTCGACTCCAACCTCTGCATCACACGCATGTCATCACAACTCACCACTATAGCCTACTTGACCGACTTCAACCTATATCGTCCACAACACGTTCAGCTCTTGACTCAGGCTTCTGCGACCTATGAACGTCATCACAACTCACCACTGCAGTCTACGTGGTCTATAGTTCGTGCAAGTCCCCACTCCATCCCCTGCAATCTATAGATGATAGCATAGTTTACCACTATGATCTATGTGACCAACTACGACTTGCATGTCTCACAACTCCTACATTTTATTACTACTGTCTCTGCAACCAACATACGCTTCTAAAACAACTATCTGCGGCTTACACGACCAACCACAACTATGGCCTACACAATCAGCTGACATTGTTGTCAGTGTCTACAACATTCACGACGAACTACTATCTTCATAGCAATTGACTATGACCCTTGCAGTCTGTTATCACTAAAAACTACATTCATTATAGTTAAACTACGATTATTATCAATGAACTAATATTGTAAATTTACAATAATCAATTTTATACTTTCATTTTTCTTGATTCATGAGAATAGTTGACCTATGTAATCAGAATTTATGATGGATTATTTCAAATGTTCCTCAAGCCTACTATCACTAAGAACTAAATTTATTACAGCTATACTACGATTATTATCAATTAACTACTATTGTACATTTATAATGATCAACTTTATAACTTCATTTTCTTTAATTCGGGAGAATAATGGACTTACATACACAACATTCATAGCGAACTATTTCATTTATGCCAGGACACATGATTTTTTTCTCTTTTCTAGGGTTTTCCATGTAAAAAGTCATGGTAACTTCTTATACTGACTTGTCTTTAATTATCCGAGTGTGTGTTGGGTTTTTGTGCAATGTTAAGATGATAATTCATTACTCTACCACCACGGATCTTCTAACTCACATTACTTTGGCAATGTCTGTGAGAAATAAAGTCTCATTTGACATAATCTTTAGGTCTGAGATGTTGTGCCACTACTTCATTTCTCAATGATATACATCATTCAACCGATAAAGAATCTCGTTTGCACCATGATTATATCTAACTTTGCTTAGCAAAAACCCAGAAGTCAGGCAACGTTAGCTCATAAGTTGGGCAACAACATCTTGTAACTGCCCAAAAGGTGAGCAACCACACATAGAAGGAAAAACAAAAGCAATCTCAAAAGTAAAGTCAAAAGTTTTATTTTGTAAAGCGAGAGAAAGACATACTAACAAACACACTATTAGTAAAAGACAACATAGGTCTGAATATTAAAATAAATTATTTATAAAAAAGTTAAAAAATTTGACGTCAATCCACTTCAACATTCTCTTTATTATCAAGAGTAAGTTCTTATGAGTCAGTCATCTTCAACTTCTTTATTTTTCGGGGCAAAGGAAGGATTGTCTGGTTTTTGGATTAAAAAAATATCCTAAAGGATCGTAACTTTATTCTCC
>NW_018238674.1:0-428 GCF_001263595.1 Phalaenopsis equestris | reverse complement strand
TTCATAGTCACTGTGTCTTCTCATATAACCATCCATATAATCTATACAGTTCTTCATATTTAGTACCTTATCCGTAGTATAATTAATGTTATCTAACATCCTTTGCATTAGTTGAGCCTGCGAATCAGAACTAGAAGCCTGACCTTGTGATGTGGATGCATGACCAAAGGAAAATATGTTGAGATTTTCATACCTATTTTACACTAGTTTTGATGATATTGCACTTTAAGGAAAGGTAGTTTTGATGTTTTGTTGAGATGTTTTGTTGTAGCTATGTTGAATTATGATCATTGGAGCAAAAAGATGCAAAAAGGAGCGAATTTGGAGCAAAAAGGAGTGAATATGAAGATTTAAACTTGGGCGCCGACAGCGGGTTTTTCCCGAGAGTTTAGAAATCAAATATTCTAGAAGGCCACCGACGGCACCAT
>NW_018238673.1:377-1551 GCF_001263595.1 Phalaenopsis equestris | reverse complement strand
TTAAGTAAAACATATTAAATTTAACAGATCCCTAAGGGATTCTCCAGGTTAAGAGTAGGGAGCAGGTCCATACAACCTTCTTAATGTCTGGTAAAAGGCCTTGGGTCCATTTAAACTTTATTATGTTGCTTAATAATTCATCTTAGGAACAACCTGATGCTCAGTGAACATTGATGTCTTGATTATTCCCAAGAATAAGGTAAATGTCATTTACCTTTCAATTTGAAAATTATGTGGGTGAAGACCCTTTACGAGACAAATTAGTGTTGCTAAGAACACTTAGCCAAATTTTAGTCCTAATTGGACTTGTGGTGTTTTAAAAGAGTTTGATTATATTGATTTTCCTAATCCTCTTTTAGCATGTGGATTTCAACTTAAGTTCACCACTAAGTCTTTAAGACCTAAGTGAATGTATTAAGTGTGTGTATTAGTTTTGAAAAGATTTAAAACTTTAAGTGGTCATTATCAAGATTATTTAAACAACATTTTGATTATCAAAAAAGGATGTGAAATCATTGATTTCCAAATTTATACCCCTAAATTCAAAAGTTGTTTTATACTAATGAAGTTTCCAAAATTTTGATAATTATGGGAATTATTCTTTTATCTTGTAATTTGGCAAAGTGAAGTGGGTTTCTACCAATTAAGCCCATTTTTTATTGCAAATCATCAAATGAGTTAATTAATATCAGAAATTACCCATTTCCCATTTTGATTAAGCCTAAATGTTCATTAAAGCAAAAATATCCAAAATTATAATTTTGCCCCTAAGGGTCCAAACTTTCATAATTTGTCAAATTTAAGTCAAATAACTTTGAACTTCTTATGTAACCTTACTGATAAGTCAATTAAGAGATCAGAGGAGAAAATGTGGATTTTCACAATTTAATTTAATTCATATAATTATTTTTATGCAAAAATATGCATCTTCAAAGAGAATTCTAAAAGATGATCAGGAACATTCCTAATCACTTGAAATTTTTATGTAAACTAGCCTTAGACCAAAAAGTCATTTTCCCAAAATGTCATAATTTTTTGAATTTCTGTGATTTATTAAAATTAATTGAAGTTTTGGAGACTTTAATAAAAATAAAATATTTCAAGTGTTGAAAAATATGTTTTATATTTTTGGAAAATCTCTCTGTTGTTAGGAAACCCAGAGAAATTTATTTTG
>NW_018238673.1:0-358 GCF_001263595.1 Phalaenopsis equestris | reverse complement strand
TTTTTCTGATTTTTATTTGATTTTTTAGAATTATTTTGGTGAAAATTCTATTTTTAAGCCTTAAAAATCATTTTAAGGTTTAAAAATAGATATCTTTATTTTTAGACCTTGGAAAAATATTCCAATGATTCCTAACTATTTAAGAAATAATTTGGAACATTTCCATGATTTTAACATTTTATGATTTTTTTTATAATTTTTTAATTATTAAAAATAATTAAAAATAACCTAAAAATCAAGTTTTTATTTTAAATAGAATTTTATTTTCATTAAATCCCCTGATATTAGAGAACTCAGAAAACTAAGTTTCATAATATTTGGATTTATATTTTAATTTTTAAAAATCATTTAAGTTTCA
>NW_018238672.1:0-456 GCF_001263595.1 Phalaenopsis equestris | reverse complement strand
AGCCTGAATTCTTTTCATAATTTCATAACATAGCCTGAATTGGTCGGCTGGCCTGCTGGGACCTCATGCGTTAAAAGAAAATTGATTTTTTATACTAATAAATAAATAAATAATAAAATCTTTAATATTTTCCCTTGAATCATGCTGTTAATTTAAAATATTAAAAAAATGTAACATGAACGTTTGAAACAAGAAATGATGTGCGACAAGAATTTTAAATTGGTTTTATATGTACGAATTTTTATTATATGTTAGCAAATGTATACACATGAAATACGTAAGATTTTATGCTGAGAAATGTAAATACAAAAAAAGTTTTGAGTAAAATACAAAAAAAAAAAAATTACATACATACTACTCATTAATTTCTAGTTAATATCATATGGCTTCAATTTTTATATATTTGTAATTTTATATATGCATGAAAGTTATATTTCATCTTTAAATAAACTTTAA
>NW_018238671.1:0-663 GCF_001263595.1 Phalaenopsis equestris | reverse complement strand
AAAACATCTACTCTCCTAATCAAATCATCAAATGGTTGACGGGTGACGTATAATGTGACCAAACCATCTAAGACGACTCTCTCTAATTTTGTCTGCCATTGGAGCTACACCAACCCTAACACGGATATATTCATTTCGCATTTTTTCTCTAAGTGTAAAGCCACTCATCCACCTAAGCATTCTCATCTCAGCAACACTTAGTTTTATAATTTTCTTTCAAAGGCCAACATTCAGCGCCATTGAGCATTGCAGGTCTCACCACCATATTATAAAACTATCCTTTCAGTCTAAGCGGTACTTTTATATCACACAATAGGCCCAAAACATTCATTCACTTCAACCAACCAACTTGAATTCTACTAATAACACCATCTATATCACCATCACCTTGAACAATAGACCCGAAATATCTAAAGCGTTCACAACTTTTAATAATTTGAACACCCATAGTTACTACTATGTCACCAGAGCTACTATTACTATAATTACATTCCATTTATTCACTTTTAGTTCTACTCAAAGGATGGCATTTAGACTCGAATTTAGACCTCCATAATTGAAGTTTTTCCTGACCATTCTCTCTAGTCTTATCCACAAGAAGGATATCATCAATAAAAATCACACAAGGTATATCCTCCTGTAAATGTGATGTAAGAGCATCCA
>NW_018238670.1:0-913 GCF_001263595.1 Phalaenopsis equestris | reverse complement strand
TACCCTCTTCTTCTTTGATGATGATGCCTCTGGACAGGACATCTGAGTAGAGACATCGGTATGTCTAGAGAAGTTATGCTCCCCATGGTGTTGACCGGCTACAGTGTTGGGTAATCGTCTTGTCTTTCTTTCCAAGATTGCAGGAATGATGGGTAAGCTCCTCGGACCCAATCTCAACTTAATCGACCGACGACCTGTGGTTTTGGTGGTGGTATGACCGGTGGTGACCATAACAGTATCGACTCAGTTTCCCAAATGGAGCCAGACGAGAACTCAGGTAGGTGACTTTATAGTCGACCTACGATATTTTCTAGCGGACTTAATATCCTTCAAAATTTCATTTTTCATATGAGGGGAAATTGCATGTCCCACTCGTTTAAGTAATTCACTAACTGAACATCCTTCTTTAGTAGCAAGCCTTCTGAAGACTGCACTAACTCGGGTGATGGGACTGAATTTCTTTCCCGTCTCACCATGTCCATGAGGTGATATTAATGCAGCAGCAACCTTCCGGATACTCTCATATCCATCAGTATCTGTCAGAGGATGGAATCTACTCCCTCGTAGGAGTGGGTAAATTTCTAGTAATACCTCTTCAACTTGAAGAGACTCCTCCTCATCAGGTGTGTTCTCAAGAGTCTGGGCTTTGACGGCCCTCCGAATTCTCCTATTATGGTTCCTCCTTTGAGTTCAGGTCAGTGGTACAGTCCTTGAGCTTGACCCAATCTCAAACACTGGTGGCGGAACAGTTAATCCTTCAGTCAAATCTTCAAAAATAATCTCTTCCTTCCCCTTAGCAGCAGCGGGGATAACAGGTTTGATAACTGCAGCTTTAGCATTCGTACTGGCAGAGAAATCCTGAGGGCAGTTCAAACTGAACTCTGCAGATGGCTCTTGAACTTCCGGGGCAGCG
>NW_018238669.1:124802-128490 GCF_001263595.1 Phalaenopsis equestris | reverse complement strand
TGATGTTGGGTCAACCAGAGTAAGCACTGGTTACGACAGGCAGACGACATAAAACCAAGAAACCAAGCGCTTTGTGGGAGGCAACCCATAGTTATCAGTGTGTTTTTATTTTGATTTTTGTTTTATGTGTGATTAAGAAAATTTGGGGTAGTATTTTTGAGACTATTATGTATTAATAATTATTTTAAGACTTTATTTAGAGATCTAGACATGTTAAAATGAGAATTTTGATGTTAAGTTGACTAGTGCAAAAATGTGCACTGGCGCTTAAGCGCGACACTTTAAAAACATGTGCAAAATTAATATTTTAGAAGGGAAAACTGCCTAGAAGTTTGTAAAAACATGCCAAGATGGTTTCTAAACATGTTTAGGAGTTATTGGAAGGATTTAGGCCTATAAATAGAAGGGTTAAGTGAAGGAATTGCACCCCAGATTATTTCTAGCCTTAAAGTCTAAGAGAGAGATAGATTTTAAGATGATGTCTTCATGGGAGATGGATTTGAAGAAGAAGGAGGAGACAATAAGGAAGAAATTCATTAGTTAAGGTGCACAAGAGATGTGTAACGGTTTCTTAGCCGTTATTATTGAAGGGATATCAGAGAAGATCAATAAAATTGAAAATACCATGTCTGTACTAGAGACTAAGGTATTGGAGATTCATGCACATATTGAGCATATTGGATGGAAATTGAAAATACAATTTTGCCACATTAGTTATATAGAGAAAGCAGATGAGGAGATGTTTCTTAAGCAAAAGTGGATTGAAGAAGATTGCATCAGAGCACGTCACCACCGTCTGGTTTATCAACTTTATATTCTAGTTGCCCCAGGAGAGACTAATGAAAGACCTAGATTTGTTCCTTCTAATGAAGAATGAAATTAAGTTCTATGTTTGAAGTTATGTTTTTCTGTTTTTAAAGTCATTGTCTTTAAGTGTTTTATTGTTTAAGACTTGCTTTTAGTGTTTGTGTTACTTAGGTGTTTAATTGTGAAAGATTGTTAAGTGTTTGTATTTAGGAAAATTTTCTCATCCAAGACTATTTGGAATGAGAACTAAGTGTTTAAATGTATTTGTACTTGTTTGTGAATTAATATAAGTTTGTTTGTGTGAAATATTGTGTTTTTTTAGCCTTGAATTGAAATATTTATTAAGGAGAATTTTGAGATAAAAGAGAGTTACATGAAGTTAAAAATAGTCATTTAGGTGATATAAGACCATTTAGGGGTGGTTTACTTAGGCAAATAGTTCATTTTACTTTAATTTGAAATTTTTAAAAATCATGCACTGGCGCCTAAGCGCCACATCTCGCGCTTATGCACGAGCAAACCCGAGAGGCAAGCACCTAAGTGCCATTTACATGCACTTAAGCACCGCTTCACGAAAATTGGTTTGTGAATGGTTAAAAGTGAGTTTTTGAGCCAGAAATCGCCATTTTTAATGCCAGCGACACCTTCTTCTTCTCGAGTTTGTGATTTTTGAGGGCTAGGGCAAATCTAAAGTGAAGACTTCTTGGTTGAATCAAGTGAAATTTTCTAGATCCAAGTTCTTTGAGGTAAGAGCTTTACTTCTATGTAAAGATTTTAGATTTTCACCATGTATTTTGAGCACATTTGGAGAAATTTGAAAATTCACTATTCATGGTGAAAAATGAGGAAAAATCTATGGAAATTGCATGGGAAGTTTAGTTTGTGCTTTTTAGTTTAGTAATTTAAACTTGATTTTTGAAGTTATTGTTGGAATTTATCAAATTTTTAGAATGGCACCAAGAATGAAGAGGAGAAAAATGCAAAGCCCCTTTCGATTCGAGTAAATTTGTTAGTTCAAAAGCTCAAGATCGGTATAGTGATGCGTTGCAATAACGCAAACTAATTCAGGAGCGATATTTTAGAAATCTGGGTGGAGACAAGGAATATTTAATTGTTCACCGATAGTGAGAAAAATTCTGTTTTTTCTCTACTATGGCAGTTTTCTGTTGTGGTAGTTTTATCTGTTGTGAGGGAGTTCTATGTAAATCTCCCTGAAGCTGAAGAAAATTGAGTCATGTTTTGAGGGAAGTTGATACCTTTTTTACCAAAGGTAATCAACTTGTTTTACCATTTACCACCGGATACATTATGTCTTTTTATGGAAATTATAGTCCCACTGAAGTGGAATTAGATGAGATTATTTCTTACTTGACTGTTGGGAGATGACTTTGGAAGATAACAAATGAAAGGAGAGTTAACTTCCCAACTTCAAAGTTATGTGCACCTTCAAAGGTATGACACTATTTCATTTCTGCTCGTCTGCTTTGAATTAATCATATCAGTGAAGTGACTAGAGAAAGAGTAACGTTGAACTATTGTATTCAAGAGGGAAAGCTCATCAACATTGGAGCTTTGATCTGTCAGACTATCATCAGTTCTGCTATAACTGTTACAACTGCAGTTTTGGGATTTGCTTCTTGATCTTTTCTTTGTGTGAGCAGGCTGGAGTTAAATATGATAGCTGGGAGGAAGTGTTATTACCTCTAAAGCCCATCACTAAGGTGAATGTGAAGACTTATTTTGAGCATTCAATTTTTTGTTGGAGAGGAGGATTTTCTAGAAGCTATGGAATGGAGATCTTCGTTTCTACATCTAGACCATCTACCTCACGTGCTTCTACATCTTGAGATGAGTCTACTGATACCCGAGAGACGAGTTATTACAGAAGATGATTGATAATATCAATTTTAATGCTGATAAGGTACAAAATTTAGAGCATTTTACATATCATACTGATAAGTATAATAGGAGAAAGAGTGATTATGAAGAGAAATTCTACTCATCTTTGGAGAGCCTGATTAGAGGTGACCCAGGAGTGTAATTTCCTCCATATCCTCAATATCCTAATTATGAGCCTGTAGAAAAGTGGTATAGCAGTGATTCTGAGGATGAGCAGTAGGAATGAGATATTTTTATGTTTGTTTATGTTGAAGACTATGTGATGTAGTACTGCTACATTTATTTTGTGTTGATTTGGACTATGTATTATGTTATATTTGGACCTTTTATATTGTTATTGTGATGTTGTGTTTTGTTAGTGGTCTGTTTTAACATTCTAGGGTAGTAATTGTTGATGTGTGTTTAATACTATTTTAGTTAGATTAGGATTGAACTTGATTCTATGTCTTTTAAAAAGTTTAAAAAACTAGCTAACTTAGATCTTAAATTTAAATTTCTGAAACTGCTACCCTATATTTTTCTTTTATCATGTTAGTTTGTTTGTTTTTATACTGAGACCGTGAAATCAAGTTAGTGTGTTAGTTTACTTTTATCTTTATATTCACTGGTTAGAAGTCTATTGAATCTCTACATGTTAAATTGAAATGAAAATATAGAAAATTTAATCAAAATTAATTTTACTCCGGTTCTTAGCTTTATACTTGTATCATTAGGGTTTAAAAATTTCTGTTGATATCATTCATGCTTATATATATCTAATTCTAAACTGTTTAATCTATTAAAAAATTTAAGTTTAGGGGGATGAAAAATATTTTCAAAATTGGAATTTTATTTGTTCTCAAATGTGCTACAAGTGAATTTGATTTTAAAAGAAAAAAATTGATTATGTATATGAAGTTATATTAGGGAAGTAAAATTTGACTTTAGAAATGAGTAAGAAAATTTAGTTAAAATCTTTAGTAACGAAGAAAAACTTTAAGTT
>NW_018238669.1:99668-123146 GCF_001263595.1 Phalaenopsis equestris | reverse complement strand
TTATCTTTCTTCTTAAAATGATAAGTAATTAAGTTTTGGACGGAACTTGTGGAAAGTATTGATCTTTAATGATGGAAGAAGTTTTGATGATTTAAATCCATGCACTACATTTACTTCTTGATTTGGCCAATCCAGATGTTAAATTTTTTGTGAGAACATGTAAGAACCAGGTTGGTATTGTCTCAATCAATAATTGGAAAAAAGCATATGAGGTTGTATGAATGAGAATGCAGTTCATATGATTGAGTGCAAATAAATATAAAAATATTCATTGAAGGGTGTAAAGTTAGAGGACTTTAAAGTGACGGGTTAAAGCCCCCAACTTGGTTTATTGTTTTAGGTTTTGATACTAGATGTTAGCCCCCAGGTGGAGTGAATGGAGGGAACTCCAGAGTGAGAGCTAGTATCTTCCCTGCCTAGCTGGTCTTCATAACTATTCAAACTTTAAATTAGCCAAAGTTCTTTATAGCATCTCTAGTAAGGGTAAAGAATATTATTGCTCCTATTTAGCACAACACAATTTGCATACTTCCACAACAAAGTTCCTATACTTATTACTGATTCATAACAAGAAGAGAGATATTTTCATATTTAATGCTCTTATTCTACAAAAAATCTTATTATCTTTTATATTTTTATTGTTCTATCAAAATATTGAAAATACCAAAAATATTTAAATTTTCATTACTCCAAAATTCATCTTTGGTTTAAATTATTATCCTTTTATTAAAAATAGAGAGTTTGTTGTGCAATAGTGCATATTGCGTATTTTCCCTGTGGGTTCGATATTCAGGTCTTAATAAAAAAGTCATATATTCATATTCTTGAAAATGATATGTATACTTGCGTAGTATCCCATTATATATAAATTAAAAGTTAAATTCTTATTTTTCTTTAGGATCAAGTTTTTAGTTTTATTGCAAGGTAAATAAATATAAGTGAAATATAATATGAATTATTATACTGTGCATATTAGCATATCCAGGGATCAGCTCTCCACTTCCTAACTTATCGAATACAACTCAAATGAATTTGAAATTTTTAAGGTACCCTACTGATGGGTCAATCAAAATATCAGAGGAGAAATTATGACTTGTCTATTTTTTATTTAATTTTAATAATTATTTTAGCTCAAGATAAAGACTTTCAATATTAATTTATTTAATTAATCAATGTAAAGTTTTTATTTATAGGTTAATTATTGGTAGTTCATCTAAGTCAGAGGACCACTTGAACAAAATTTCATAATTTTTTAAATTATATTTTAATTTTTATAATTATTTATTAATTTTAGTGATTAATAAAATAGAAAAATATAATTTAATTTCAAATATTACTTTTTATAGTTTTATTAAATCTCCCTAAGTCTAGAGAACTTAGAGAAACAAACTTTTTATTTTTACTATATAGTTTATTTATTATAATTATTTTAATAAAAAATAAAAAAAAAATACTTTTTTAGCATTTAAAAAAACATAACTAAATTAGAAAAAAAATATTTTAAAGGTTCATAAATGATTAGGAAATAATTAGGAACAGTTTGGTACATTTTCAAATTTTTACAATTTTTAATTATTTTTAATTATTTTGAATTTAAAAAATAGCTAAAAAATGAACTATTTATTTTAAAAGAAATTTTATTTTTCTTAAGTGCCCCTGATCACAAGGAACTCAGAAAACCACTTTTCATAATTTTCCTAATTATAGTTTATATATATTTTAATGCAATAATCCCATTTTACTTGAAAAATAGACTTTATTCATCAAATTAATTCAAATTGGCTTCAAATTTTTATAGTGGGTTAAAATGATCATTACTTATAGTGTGGAATCAATTTTTTTGTAATTTTTAAATTATATTATATTTATTTTAATTTTGGTGAGTTTTTTATGATTTAAATAACCATAGTAATGTACATAAATATCAAAACTTGATTTATTTTTTTCCTAGAGTCCTCTGACCACAAGGAACCTACAAAAGCAAGTCCCATATTTTTATGAATACAACTTTAATTTATATAATTAATTTAAGCCAAAATTTGCCTCTAGACTTGAAAATTAGGGTTTCAGTGCTGAAGTTGTCCTCTGACCTTGCAAAAATCAGAGGACATCCTCACTACCATGCGAAATAAACCCCTTAAAGTTTCAAGCCATGGTAACAACTATTTAATTAATTAAATTTAAAATAGTATAGAGAATATTTAATTAATTAAAAATCAAAGACATGTCAAATAACTTTTATTTTTGTTCCACATTATTCTCCCATGTTTACATAACAAGTGTGTATTTTTATTTTATTTTTATCATTTTTCTACATAAAATTATGAATTTTTAAAGTTTTGACTTAGTTTAAATAAAAAATACTTTATTTATCTACTTATCTACGTCAGTGCCACGCAAACACGGGACAAATCTAAAAAAGTATGCTGCGCTCTTCGATTCGGTATCGCCTTCCATGTCAATGCTGACTCGGCTTATGCTTTATGTTTAATCTACTCTTCTGACTCCTCCGTTGTTGGATCGATACACACGAATGGGCAACATCCGTTCATCATCCTTAAGTTACTTACACCAAGAATCGTCCACAACCAAATGCTAAGATCACTCTTGATACTCAACCAAATCACATGAGGTTTGTTCCTACAGCTTCATCCAGTCAAGGTGAACCTATCTATTTGTTTACACATGTATGTAATACAAGTTTTCTTCACATTTGATGAAGCAAAGCCAAGAAATATGGATTTTGAACTATATTTTTGCCCAAGTGGTGAGGCATCGATTGGGTGCTTGTGGAAGCTTCCTTACAATCTAACAAACCTCCTCGAAATGTTGGTTTGAGCTGGTATAAGGTCTAAGTATGATTTCAATCAAAGGGTGATGCATCCTTGGTCTAATAGTGGGTTAGAGTGCTCAACAAAGAGAGGTTTTGATGGAAAACTTCCTCATTTAGCTTGAGGAAGCTTCAAGTTGATTTAAGTTATGCTTTGGTAGAGTTCTGTGTGATGGCAGAAGAGACCTTGGATTTTTAACTAAAAATTAGGGTTTGAAAGTGGGTTTCAAGGAGGCAAAATGGTTGGATTGATATTAGGAAGGCTCAAAGAGGCTCTGTAAACAATTTATAGGACTCTCCCTAAGAAAATGGTAGCATTCTCTTCTCTTCTTATAGCTGTGAAGAGTGTGGTTTAAATAGTCATGGCCATGGTGGCTAGCAGAGCAATTCAGTACGGTGCTTAGGTGGAGGGATGAACGATGTCAGTGGCTAATGGGGTGAGCCACATTGGATGGGTGAAAATGAAGCTTGTTCCATGGGAGAGCCTTCTCAATTTTAGGTTTTCCAGTAACTAGGCTGGCCACCCAGGTTAGGTGAGGTGGCTAGTTGGCTCAAGGAACTGAGGGGGAGGTTTACTTGTGATCAAGATGGGGGTTTAATCAATTGATCTCAAGCATGTGTAACTTCTCCAAAATGGGAAAGGATCCCCTAAATCATAGGACTCCTAGTCCATGGCAATTCTAGGGTGGACTAAGAGGATCTAGGTTAGTCCTTAGGGTCTAAATGTCAGCTGTGGTGGTCCAAGATGGGCTGAACAAAGTGGCTCCAAGTGGGTTTACGGCTTGGGTTCAAACCTTAGGGTTTCGCTTGAACTTGGGTTTGACCTTAGCTAGAGCTTGGATCTTGGTGAGTTTAATGGTTATATTGGTGTAGGATATTTGCACAAGGCATTTAGGAATTAATTGGGTTGAAGATTGAGGGTTATGAAGTTCAATTTGTAGGAATTTGGACTTTGGGGCAAAAGTGGGGGTTTTTGACTTGATTTGGATTTGAGCTAGGCTTAAGACATGGACAACATGAATTAAAAGTTCCCTTTGGTCTAAAGGCATGTCATGAAGGGTTTGGAATCCAAAATTTGGGGAATTGGACAGGCTAGAGAGTTCAATTTGATGGAATTTTGGCTTAAAGCCAATTTGGGACATTTGAATTAGGCTTAGGATTTGAGTTTGAAATTGGGTTCTATTGAGCTTGAATTTGCTTCAAAACTGGCTTAGACAAGATGAAATTGAGCTTAGATTTGAAGTTAGAGAAAGTTGAAATCAATTTGGTGGAAATTGAGGGTTATTTGGGGACTTTAGGCATTTAAGGGTAAAATTGGGATTTTGATCAAAATCGGACAATTTAGTCAAATTGGATGCAATGGATGGTTGGGATTGGTTTTGGGAGTGTTTGGAATGATTTGGATGTTTTTGGGAATTTTTGGGCCATGAGGGGCATTTTGGTAATTTTATCAAATTTGGGGATATTTTGGGAATTTTGAAAATTTGTGATTTTTTGGGCAGTTTGGGTAGTTTCAAATTTTTTTAAATGATTTTTGGATAAAATTGAAGTATTTGAACTATTTTTAAAAATTTACTGTTCTAGCGGTAATTTAGTAAATTTGGAAAAGTTTGGGGGCTAAAGTCCAAAGTTGAATATTTGGATAGAATGAGATCAATTGAAGATACCAATCATAAAATTACTCTTATAGTGCCATTAGACCAAGGGAACTCCCATTTTGGATCCTCTATGTGTTGGTCTTAGCCAAACCCTAGCCTAGGTTTAAGGGTCTAGGGGACCATCCACATGAGTTTCCAAAAGAGTGGGGAGGTAGGCTAAGGATGCTTGGCTAAGGTTTAGGGTGTGAGTGAAGGTGAGGGATTTCAAGTGTGTGTGCACAAAACATACCAAGACCACTCCACCCAGGGTTAAACTTAAGGCCAAACAGTCCTATACTGGCTCCACCTACTAACTCCTAGAGGTTAGAACCAACATGTGGAACTTCAAGAGAGAAAATAAGCATTTGAAATTTCTAATGATGAGGGTTCCCTTACTAGTACTCTAGGAATAGCCAAAAGAAAAATCCTATGGCTAGATCCTCGACTTCTAAGGAAAAAAGACTAGAC
Organism: Phalaenopsis equestris; assembly: GCF_001263595.1. Classification (NCBI taxonomy): domain Eukaryota; kingdom Viridiplantae; phylum Streptophyta; class Magnoliopsida; order Asparagales; family Orchidaceae; genus Phalaenopsis; species Phalaenopsis equestris. Next base: position 118,211 of record NW_018238669.1, on the reverse strand, counting down.
CTCAAAAAAACGTGAGGCCAACAAATGGAACCCCAATATGTGTGATGTGTCGGGCAAGCACACCGCATGTATTGGCATTGACTGAAGAGATCAACAAACCAACACAATTGCCTAAGTTAACATGTTAAGAGCAAAGAAGAAAGAAGGAGAAGAAGGTTTCCGCTGGGGAGTAATCTGTGACTATCATCGGGGATCAGCGGGTGTACCCTCAAATTGCCATCCCTGAAAGTGGGTTTCAAATTTTGAAATTATTTCATGCTCGCTAAACCCCTATGAGGGGGTAGTCTTATGGAGACAACCATTAAGGACACTGACAGTTATTGTTGTGAAGATTCAATTTGATGTTAAACAATTTTTAATTTTAGTTGAAATTTAATTTGATTTTGATTTTAAGAGAAGTTTGAGAATTAAAGATATGTGAAGAGGCTAGATTGAATTGGAAAGCAAAGAGACTCACATCCAACTCAAAAGACCGATCGAGGGAAAAGAGTACTACATCAAGAAGGAAAGCTTAAGGACTCACTTCCAACCCAAGAAAGAAAGATGAGGATAAGATGCTTTATTCCATTAAATGGGGCTTTATACGCGTCTCAAAGTATGGAGATTGTCACATTAGGAAGGAAAGCATAGGGACCCACATCCAACCTAAGGGTGAGGAGCTACATTTGGAAGAAAAGCTTAAGGACTCACATCCAACCTAAGAGGTAGAAGAAGGGAATCAAAATTTAGGTACTGACCCCGGGATGGGAATTGAAATTTAGGTACTAGCCATGGGAATCAAAAGCCTCTTAACATTTAAGCAGTTCTCACACCAATCTTGACATTTTGAATTTGCTGCATTAGGAAGGAAAACTCAGGGACTCACATCTAAACCAAGGGCCGGCATAGGGAACCAAAATTTAGGTATTGACCCCGGGATTTAACTAGAACTTGGGTACCAGCCCTAGAAAGAGAATCAGAAGCCTCTTACCATTTAAGGAGGTCTTACTCCAATCTCAAGAATTTGAATTTAAAATATTGGGAAGGAAAGCTTAGGGACTCACATCCAACCCAAGAGGTAGCAGAGGGAATTAGAATTTAGGTACTGACCTCGAGATGGGAATTGGAATTTTACGTACCAGCCGGGGAATGAGAATCAGAAGTGTCTAACAATTTATGGGGGTCTCACACTGATCTAGGGAATTTGATATTGCTACATTCAAAGGAAAGCTCAGTGACTCACATTGGGAATAAGAATTTTGATATTAATCTCGGGATGGGAACTGCAATTTAGGTACCAGCCCTGAAATGAGAATCAGAAGCCTCTTACCATTTCAGTAGGTCTCACACCAATATTAGGAATTTGAATTTATTACATTGGGAAGGAAAGCTCAGGGACTCACATCCAAACCAAGAGGTAGCAGAGCGAATCAAAATTTAGGTACTAACCTCAGGATGAGAACTGGAATTTAGGTACCAGCCTCATAATGAGAATCAAAAGCCTCTTACCATTTAAGGGGGTCTCAAACAAATATCAAGAATTTGAATTTGCTACATTGGGAAGGAAAGCTCAAGGACTCACATCCAACCCAAGAGGTAGCGGAGGGAATCATAATTTAGGTACTGACCCCGGGATGGGGACTGGAATTTAGGTACCAACCCTTGAATGAAAATCGAAAGACTCCTACCATTTAAAGGGGTGTCAGACCAATCTCTGGAATTTGAATTTGCTAAATTGGGAAAGAAAGCTTAGGGACTCACAACCCAAGTGATAGCGGAGGGAATTAAAATTTAGGACTCACATCCAACCTAATTGGAAATTTCATGAATGCAGAAAACAAGGACAAAATGAGTAAAATTTATGGTGCTAAGCTTATGAATTCGTGGAATACAGAGATAGATGACAATGAAGAAATATTTGCAAGATTCAGATGTAATGAGAGTTGTGGAAAATTTTTGTTTACAACAGAATTTGGGCAATGAAGAGCGCAAAGTTTGTGAAGAACGTGGGATATGTGCAAAGAACGCAGAGTGTGTAATCTCCAAAGAAATTGCTTATCATTTTTATCATTTTTATTATTATCAAGGTTATATTTATTTTCAATTTCAAATTTTGTTTTCCTTTGACCTTGAGTTTCATTTAATTTTCATTTATTATCCAAATTTCTTTGTATCATTTTTTGTTCGTTAGAGTTTGGGACCAACGTATGGTTCTGCGGCTTTTCATCAATGTCACAAAAGAGGCAATTCAACAAGGTATGTAGAAATACTAAATAAACTTTGTTAAATTCCTTTCAAACATGCAGTACAAATGATCGTATGCTAAAACTGTCTAAAAAAACATGCTGAATACATCTATATAGAAACTGAAGTACCATATATCATGTATTCTCTGCTCTAATGCAGTGCAAAAAGAAGCAAATGTTTGTCCGTCCCCAAAGGTAGGCTTGTGATAAAGCTAACCTTCTAAGCTATACTCTGGTACAAGATTCTCTTTCAAGTATACTTAGAGATGCAACTATCTTACAACTCATACGGGTGTAACACCTCCATCTCTGGGTCTGGCTAAAATCCGTACAGTACTTTCTTGTCATCCATTCTTCATAATGTGACCGAGACTCTACGGCGTGACACTCCAGGAATTCAATGCTTTGCCAGGTTTGCTCCATTTCCTTTCAAAATTATCACCTAATCAATCGGTAGTGGAAAATTCGACGAACCCCCTAAATTCTCTGGTGATAACAATATCTATCTCTTTCCCAAATAGAATGTTGCTCTTGTTCATAAAAGAAGTTGTACAAAATGGCCTGACAAAGTTGCGATGATCAATGTGGGGAGGTATGAAGTCTTCTTTTTCATAAATATTGATGATGTAGCTATTTAGAATACAGTCTGCTGGTATTATTATCCATCTTACCATCCTTTTGATCATTCTCTTTAGTGTGGATGACATAGGATCCACCTCATCATATCTTAGAATGCCCGGGGGGTTCCCTTGCCTATCCTTAACAAAATTATAACAACATCCACATTTAATGGTGATTCTTCTCTTTCCATGCATCCACTTTTGTGGCTCAAAATATATCTTCTTCTTCAACAAACCAGCTCGACCTCTATCTTTCAGATCAAAAACACAGTCAAGAATCTTTCTTTCATCAATTTCAGAGAACACTCCGATATGTAACTCAAGTCCTTCCAGTATTTTAACAAACTTCCTCTAGATTTCTTCATAGTATTCAAATTCTCGCTTTTGAACCCTGGTCATCTTTTCAGATTCTGATCTGGGGATTCTCTGCAACTGTCAGGGCTACTCCTCTAACTCGGCCTTTGAAAAAATCCATGGCTGTCTCGGATCTGTGAACCTCAGTATATATGGCTCTATGTCTGGATGATCTGCACTTCTGAATATCATGGAAGCGGCTGTATATTATTCAAATGTCTTTTAATGCTCTAGGTGGAGGACATTACACTCTGTGCATCCTGTAAATTCTCCTACTGATGGTGTCCTTCTTAGGATCTCTGCATTACACGTATGGCATCCTGCATAAAGCTCATTGAGTATTATTGAAGGTGCAGGCTCTGTAAATGTCTCTGGCTCATACTCTATGGCTGGAGGGCTGGTGGAAGTCTCCCTTAATCTCAGGTCGTAGACCTCCTCTTCATGAATTGAATTAAGCCTCGTGGCTTCTTCCTTGGCACGTCTCTTTTCCAGTCATTCCAAGGCTATGTGTTTATGGCGGTTGGCATTTCTGTGTTGTGTCCTTCTTAAAGGAACATAAAAATCTCTCTCTACATTGATTGATGTTGTGATCATCGACTGTATGTGACCAACCCTTTCCATCGGATCCCATGTAGCTAGAAGTATTTCTGCTTTCTTCCTCTTTAATGTAGAATCTTCTTTGATACGAATTCTTAATAATGATTGGAACTCCTCTACTTATTGGTGACTGACAACGTTCATTAGGGGGCCTTCGTAGTCTTCATTGACTTGGCCATAATCCAAGTCAAAATTTATAGCACCACTTTGTATTTCTTTCTCTTCTTCAAGTGTGAGATTCAAACCGTCATTAAAAGCAAAAATTAGCCTCTGACCTGACATTTTGCTGCAGAAAAATAGGAGAGCATCAGCGCACTAAGATTCAAAATGAACAAGAATAATAACAATTATTATTAGGTGGATTTTAAGTTGTACACTTGCAAGCATTTTATTTAATTTATCACTGTAGAATTCAAAATTTAAACGAAATATTCAAAGGTGAAAATTTTAAATTTAATTTTATTATAAATCTTTGGACCCAGTCACAGACGCTGACTAAATAGCCATCCTCAGAACAAGTATCACTTTCAAAATTCATCACAGAGAACAACAAGTTGTATAATATTTCTTCAAGTATTGTCTGTTGACCAGTAGCATAGGCCTCTCGCCCTGGAAATCCACTAATTGGTAAGCTCCTCCTGGGTAGACCTTTTCCACTATGAACAGTCCCTTCCAAACTTTCCACCTATCCGTTGATGTGCAAGGATAGTTCTTATGAGAACAAGTACAGGCTCACCGACATTGAATGTCCTTGGGCAAAACAATTTATCGTGGGCCCAAATCATCTTCTCTTGATAAAGTTCCAAATTATGCTGTGCTTGTAATCATTTTCCTTCAAGGCTTTCCAATTATGCAACTCAGAGCTTGCTATTGTATTCAATTGTAATCTAGTTGGTGACGATGACTCTGAGAGATACTAGCTGAACCTCCAACAATAGTACGACCTCAGACCTGTACACGAGCGCATATGGTGTACACTTTGTAGGATTTCTGAATGTTGTCCAGTATGCTCATAAAGATTTTAATAGCTTCTCATGTCATCCTTTTTTATTCTCATCCAATATTTTCTTTAAAATCTACACAAGTGACTTATTGAAAGCCTTAGCTAGGTTGTTTGATTTAGGGTAATAAATCATAGAGTACCTCTAATCTATCCCATGTAGTTTGAAACTGTTGATATTGGTGCTTTTGAAAGCTGTCCCATTGTCAAAAATAACTCTGCGCGGGACACCAAAACGGTAGGCGATCTGACTCTTGAAAAATTGAAGAAAGTGGTGCGCTGTAACCTCTCACAAAGACATTGCCTCTACCATTTTGGAGAAGTATTTTGTGGCTGCAAGAATAAATATGTGGCCTTTCAAAGACGGAGGGTCTATTAGACCCACTATGTCTGTACCACAACTCTCAAATGACCACGATGCGACCGTCTGGTGTAGCACATTCGAAGGTTGGTGCAAGACCACTCTGTGCACTTGACATAGGTGAAATTTTATAGCAATGTCTATACAATCTATTAGCATCGCTGGCCAGTAATACCCAAGTCTTTTACTCTTCTTCTTCATTTTCGGCCTTGACTGATGAGTACCACATAATCCTACATGTACTTCTTTGACAATATCTTGCGCTTCTGCTCTGCTTAGACATCACAATCACATCTGATTGAATGAGCTTTTATAAAGGACATTGCCTACGAGAGCATACTATAGAGCTCTTCTCGTGATATTTTATGCTTCCAACTTGTCATCTGGCTGTCTTCCTGTTTACAAATATTCTATTAACGGACTGCACCAATTTTCAATATCATCAATCACTACAGCTATTATCTCTTCTTCTTTTCCAAGCTTGTGTAGACTTTTGAGGTCAATCTTTGACAAAATTTAATGTCCATGTATTGTAATATCAATGGAATCCTCTGGTGGACTCGCCAATTCCTTAGCATGCTTGGCTAAAGCATAGGCATGGGAGTTATCACCCCAAGGAATTTTATGCAGTGTCACACTGAGGATCTGTTCCAACAACTTCATTGTATACTGGTGGTATTCTGCTAACCTTGGCTTCATAATCTTGTATTGTCTGATGACTTGTTAAATCATGAGTTGTGAATCACCGTAGATTGAACAGACTGTTATGTCCATTGATATAGCAAATTTTAACCCGGTGATCAAGGCTTCATACTCTGCTTCGTTATTGGTATATGGCTTTGTCAGGTGATAGGAAAATCATAGCATTCCCTGGTCTGGTGTGATGAAAATTTTACCAATCCCTGCATGTGAATTGTGACTTCTAAGGACAATCTAAACATTTCATTATAGATCCAAGCAAAATAATCTCTAAGTTTTGACAGCAATTTGATCAAATCCAAAAACTCTTCCTCACTGAGTGGAGAACTTATGAAGGTAGGTCGGGGCTGCTCTTCAGTCCTGAGCTTAACTTCCTTCAATTCATCGATTGTTGACTTAATTTCTTCCTCAAACTTTGGCAGAGCATCATCTATCGGAGAATCCTTAAAAATTTCCTCCATATCGAGGCAATCCTCCTCCAAACCATGAGTAACAAACATATAAAAATATGAATCATCGACCCTCTTTCGAGTTGAGAGTTTAACCTTTAACATTCCATAACTTCTTAAAGAGTTGTAGTTTATCTTTTGACATATGCTTCAACACATATATCAGTTGAATTAATTTTTGTACACAAGGAGAAAGTTAACCAAATGGTAATTCCATTAATTCATTAGAATCGTCTTCTTCCAAATCTACACGAGTTTCTAAATTTGAAGGAGGAGAAGCACGGTAAAACTTAATCGATTTCAAACCATGATCCCGGAATTCATTGACCGTTAGAATCTCGATCTTTTGAGAGTGGATAGGAGTTAGGGTCATGGTGTGCACGTAGTGGTTGATCCGATCGTACATTGACTCATATTCACTTTTCTCTACATTATCTAAGGAAATCTCAAATAATGGTTTATTCTATTTTATCATAATTGTCTCTTCATTAGACTTATCTTTGTCATAAATTTCTTCCACATTGATTCTGATAGTCTACCTTGTCCGTTCAACAGTTGTTCTAGTTTATCCTTGCCCATGTAATAACCTGGATCTATGATGTGTGGGCTAAAAGAACCTCCACTAACTCATTGCAAAGGAGTGGTAGTAGATCATTGAAGTGAAGTTGAAAGTTCTTGCTCTGGTGATCCCTTTGAATCTTCAATCTTACTTGGCACAAATTCTTGTGAAAAGACAATCTTCTTTGGAGGAGCATAATAGGCGGCGTCTTCGTGGATACCTAGTTCATGAACTAAAAACGGCTGCAATTCGCCTTTGATGCAATGTTCTTGTCCTTACTTACAGTGCTCGATGCACTGGTGTAGTGAAGACGAGGCCATATTATGCTAATAAATCCATGGTTGACCAAGCAAAACGTTGAACAAAGTTTCTGGGTTGATAATATGGAATTTAAGTGTTTTTACTAGCTCACCCACTTTCATGAGCAGTCTAATCAATCCAAGAGATCTTTCTCCCTTTTGGTTCAATCCTCTTAACATCATCTTAGCAATGCTAAGCTCTTGAGCATTAATGTCCAAATATGCTAACGTCCGTAAACTCATCAAGTTGAGTGACGCTCCTGGATCTACCAAAACTCTGGAGAGTAAAAATCTACTGATGCCGACGAAGATGTATAGTGGTCGGTTGTAATCGGTAGTACCAAGCAGCAAATCTTCATCGATGAAGGTTACTCCAGGCTGTTCCTTTAATGAACAAACTTCATCTGAGGATGTGCTGGCCAACTGAGCTAAGCAAATTTTTGGATCAAGTAAAGCCTTGACCAGAGATTCCCTCGTCTCTTTTGACAGGATCAAGGCGTTGTAGATGCTTAGTTTGTCTGGTAACCTCATAAGATGAGATAGTACGTTGTAATCCACTTTATAAAGATCTCCAATTTTCACTTGATTATGTGTCTCTTCCACTAGCAGAGATGGAGGCGGTTCTTCTCGAGTGACTATTTGTTTTTATTTATCCGTTGGAGCCATCTTCGAGGATAATACTTTCTCACTCCTTAATTAAATTCTATAATTTCTTCTTCTTTTGACATTGTAGCCAACTCTTTCAATGTTGCTTATGAATCTGAAAAGTCTATGTTGATTTCAATCGGTGTTCCTTGACATTTGAAGACTGGCTCCTCCCTCCCAGAACTGTCGTAACTGGTGTTGTCGATATCTTCTTTATTTTTATTAGTATGCTCATTGCACTTAAGTATGATCTTTTTAGGAATCAAAATTGAGGTTAGATTGGTCATAATCAATTACGTTAGCATTAGAGATAGTTAAAACATAACTGAAATCATAATCATTATATTAAAAAGACCCCGTAGGGGATAAACGATAGTCATACATAGTCAACGGTTAGAGGAATTTCTCCCCCGAATCTAAAGCAACCAATCTAATGGAGGTAGCCTCTATCCTACCCCTCATGCTATTGGTCTTCACTTCATATATGCTCTCATTTTTCTTCTTCTTCGGATGCGGTGTTTTCTCTGGTGTGATCTCCATCCTTGGTCTGGTGGGCAGTAGACTCTGAGCGGCAGCTTGTGCTGACAAGGTTTGAATCTAGTTTTGTATCTTTTTGGATGACTTGGTCCAGACTGTGCCTCCAACTACTCTCATCCAAATATGGAACTATCGAGGTGATTGGCTTGGCCGAACTCATATTTACAGAACCACTTTTAGGCTCTTTTAAATAATCTTTCAAAATTGTTATATTTCCTTGTTTGAGATTTCTCTCAAGTCAATCCTTAAAACTGAGTCATCCCTCTATGGTGTGTACAAGGATTCTGTGTTATAGGCAATAATTGGGATGATCTTTCTTATCCATCTCCTCTAGCTTTTTTGGCTCAGGCAATCTGAAATCTGACTTTTTTATTAATTTTTTAACAACATTGGCACAAATTCATTCTTGAAAGAATATACCCTATTCATTCGATCTGTAAATGATGGACCATATCTGACATCTATCATGCATGGTCCTCTCTGAAACGGCTGCTGACCAGACTGACCGTACTGTTGAATCTGTTGTTGATGAGAGTGATCATTTTGTGATGATTACTGGGAACCTTGATGAGACTCTTCTGCCTGAATCCTCATCAGCTATTTTCCCTTATTGACGTTGGCACCGCCCCAAACTTTTTCTCAAATGTCCCGACAACTCTAGATTTTAGTCTTTTCCTTGGACTCCATTTGCTTAATCTCCTCTTGCAATTGCTGGCCTTGCTGAGTAGCTTCTCAAATGACTTGATTGTGAGTCCCTTGAGCATAATAGCTACCAGTCTGTGAATGATTTTGAGTAGAATCTCAATCGCATGTTGTTTTTATATTTAAGGTTCACACTTCATGCTTAAGTTTCTTCACCTCAAAATGTAATCAACCAAGGTCTCGTTGGATTTTTGTCTTTACACTATGAGATCTCCTGTGGTGACATGGTAATGCACCCTGACAAAAATCTTTGTGAACAAATGCTCCAACTCGGTGAATGTCTTCACAGATCCATTGGACAAATCCATATACCAGTCAATTACAATCCCCAATAAACTACTAACAAACTGATAGAATAACAACGCTTCATTACCCCCAACATTACAACAACTAGCCCAAAAATGTGCTATATGTTGTTGGGGATTTCCAGTCCCATTGAACCTCTTAAAATTTTGTGGCACAAAGCCCTTTGGGTATGGTATGGCATCAAATTCCTCCTGGTAAGGTCTACCCTTTAAAATTGATGCCTCTTTTTTAGACTGAGCTAATGCGTACTTCACTTGTTGTTCGAACAATTTCTTTTTGACTTCTTTGGTATCAATATTTGGATGAAATCTTTCTTATGCGGTTCATCTCTATTGGTAGAAGCGAACTCACTTTATCATCTGCAATATGAACAACCTCGAGCTGGTTGAACTCTGGTGAAGCTAACTGCTACAATTGAGATTGTCCATGCATTATTTTCATGGAAGTCTTGGTGGCAGCCATATCGGCCATCCTTTTCTCCATTGAGATGATTTATTCATCTCATAACTGGATGACCCTTTGCAGGTCATCCACGGAGTTCTCCTAAATAGAAAGTGGAGCATCGCGAGTAGATGTAGCCGCACTAGTCTCAACAACATTGATGTCCAAGAACTCCTCATCGAGATAATCCATAAAATCAAAATCTTCATCATCATATACAAACACTCCTTGATCTTTAGCCAATTCTACAATCATGGCTTTGAGCTTTCTACTTTAACCTTGATCACTTTCTCCTAAACCAACTTGAAATCTAGAGGTCTCTCTTGAATATCATCTTGCTGTATAATGGACTATGTAGCAACAATGGCAACAATCCCTGACACATCGGACCTATGCTTCATTCTCCGAGACTGCCCCATGGGCTCATCAGAATGTACTGGTACGACACCTTTGGGTACCTACACTCTCCTCATTGACGTCGATGCTTTGAGATGGAGTGTCTCGGCTGAGGCATCGGTGTGTCAAAGGGAATGCTCTTTATGGTGTGGACCAAGTACACCAGTTGCAGGTCTCTTCCCTTCATCTTTCTTTGAGAAGCTTTCATGAACGAAGGTAGGTATCCTTGGACCCGAACGTGACTTGATCGGTCGACATTCTACAGGCTTTGGATTAATGATGGTAGTATCTATGACAGTGGCAATGCTATCAACATGGCTTTCAAGCCAAAATCTAACTGGAATGTAAGCTTAGGGCACCTCTGCTGATCTCTGGTACTAGTGGATAGGTCTAATTTCTTTCAAAATCTCACTTTTCATGCGAGGTTAAACTGTGAAACCCACTCTCTTAAGTACCTTGGCAACTGAACATCTATCCTTAGCAGTTATTCTATCAAATATGGTACATCCTATCATGATAGGAGTGGGATTCTCTCTTTTCTTACCATGATCTCGTGGTTTCAGCAGAGCAACAACAATCTTATGGAGGCTCTCATACCTACTCTCTTGAATGAGAGGAGAGGACTCAAGTGATCCGATTTCCTTCTGCTGAGGAAAATCATCAACAAATACTGATTCTGTAGCTTAGGCTATAGTGGACCTTTGGATCTTATGGTTTTGGTTTCTTTTCTGTGACTTGGTCAGTATTGCGGTCCTTAAACTGGAGCCAATCTCAAATACTAACGACAATGCAACAAATGCATCAATTGAATTGTCTTCAATCAAAACTTCTTTTCCCTTGGCAAATGATGTGGTAGGCACAGCAGCAGTAAATCCAGCGGTGGTAGGTGTAACGACCCTCCTTGACATAGGAGCAGTAGATCTGGCGGGTACAGACATAACGGGTGTCAGGATGGTAGTGACTTTCGCCTTCTTGTAAGAAGGGAAATCTTGGTAGATGTTTAAATCAAATTCAGCGGATGGGTTCTGGAGAACTGGGCTGGTAACTTTCATGACAACAAGCAGAGCCTTGTCGAGCACAACATTGAACTCGTCGAATCCAGATCCAAACATGATCATTGGAGCAATGTTGCATGTGTCACGATCGGTAGGCAGGTTACAAGAAAAGGTGAGAGTTGTTAGTATTGACCATTGTAGAGACTTCAAAAAGAAAGTTCTGAGGGTTAGTATTGGACATGCCTCGTAATTCTAGTACAAGCACAAAATATTACGGTGGTTGTTCTACGAACTGGGCACATCCTTTCTTATTTTCATTTTTAAATTTATTGTTTATTTTTTATTATAACATTAAAAGTTTTTGATTAAAATTAAACGAGGGTGAAGAGACATAACAACTTGGCTTGATTTATAAAATAACAAACCAAACCTGAAAGATATGAGGAAAGGTGAAGTTTAGGACCTCAAGCAGGACTAACTTCACAACGTACATCGCCCAGGTGAAATTAGCTCACCAACACCCCTGTTGGGGGTCCTACCCCACACAAAAATAAACTATCCTAAAGGACTCCTGAACCTTTCTATTTAAAGAAGGTTAAACAGACGGTCTTGAAATCTAAAAGAGTTGATCACACTTGCCCAAGAAAGAAATAAACAATGCAAGCCAACTAAAGAAAGGTAATTTGTACCAGGAGGGACATGGACACATTATCAATGTATGAAGATAAGAATTACTGATCATAATGGAGAGAGAAAATGATCTACAGTGGAGTTGCCAGAAAATTGTTATATATATATATATATATTTGTAAAAGGAGCCAAAAAGCTACTAAATCATTAAGTCGTGATATTAAATTTACAAAAGAAAAAATTGGGAGTAGAAAACTCCCCAAAAAAGAAAATTAAGTAACTAATCTAATGAAAGGAAGAGCCACAAGGTCTCCCTTCGAAAGTAAGGCTAAAGGAAGAGTGGGACTTTTACAAGTTAAAGGTTCCTCAGAGTGGAGAGCAAGCTTGGCAAACCAATTTGCTGGTTTATTTCCTTCTCTTTATGTATGGGAATAAAGAAGCCTTTGGCCCATGCACATTCTTTGAATATCATTAAACGAAAACTTCAGAGTCTATGGAACAGATGTCCTCCCCTCAGGAGTATTAATTAATATATGGGAATCAGATTTTATAATTAATTGTCCAAAACCATGATTTTGTGCCATGAATATTGCCCAAAAGATTGCTTGATTTTTAGCCTCCAAAGGGTCCTTAGCCCAGGTTGGGGAATAGAAATAAAGCAAACAATCACCCTTTTCATTTCTGACACCTTTCCTACCCCAACATGTGGAGCAAAAAAATTGCCATCTGTATTGACTTTTACCCACCCCTTTGGAGGGAAATTCCACTGAATAAGTGCATAAGAGATTGTTCTAGGATTGATAGAGGTAGGGTGGCAGAGAATATCTGGTAGCTTCTTGTAACAAGCGAGTTTTTGCAGATAACTGTAACAGTTAGTGGCAATGACAGTAGCTTCCAACTTGGCTTCATCATACTTAATCTTGTTTCTAGCCATCCAAACAAACTAGGTTGTGATGTAAGGGAAAGGAGGAAAAGATTGAGCATGCCAATCCTTCTAGCTCAGAGAAAAATCTTGCCAGGAAAGCATGATAGTATTTAACTTCAATCTTGGCAGCAGAAGGCTCCAGACTTGCTGACTATTAGAGCAATTAAAAAACAGATGCTGAAAAGACTCCTCTTGTGATCTGCATAAACCACACCTGGAAGGGCCCCTTAATCCTTATAATTTCAAAATATCATCAGTGGGAATTAAATCATGGAATAGTCTCCAAAAGAAGATGGACATTGAGGGAGACAAAATTTTGCCCCAAGCTATTTTACCCTAAGAAACCTCCTACTGAGGGAAGCAATATCTAAATATTATTGTAGACCAAGCCTAAGATAAATCCTTTTTAACAATTAGTTTGTCTTTCTTAGAAGAGTCAATTGAGATTTTCATAACTTTATTGAGTTGACTTGTATCAAGATTGTTTTGTACAACCTGCTGGTTCCAATTGACATCAGTCCATAAATCTTCCACCTTAGTAGAGAGGTCCATAAATAATTGAGATTGAGGAGTGATTTTACCTTCTCCAATCTAATTGTCCAGCCACAGATTTAACCTGCCTTCCTCCACTTCCTGAATGAATAGATTTTCAGCTTTGGACCTAACTCTCAACATGTTTATTCAGGTCCTATAATCTCCCAATTTCCTAGAAACAAGGGAAGGATGCATGCCCTTGCTATATTTGCCTTTCATAAATTTAGCCCAGAGAGAGTTCTGTGCTCTAAAAATGATCTAGAGTTTGTTAAAATTAATGTGTGTAATCTGTTGAAAGCTTTTGAAACCCAGTCCACCAGCTCTAGTACTTTTACAAATTTTTTGCCATCTGACCCAGTGTACTTGCTTTCTTTGTCCAGCCCAAAGGAATCTATTAAATATTCTTTTAGGAGTAGACTGAATAGCTTTCTTAATGATAGATACCTGGGATAAATAGGAAGGGAGAGCAGCCAAAACACTTCTAAGAAGTGTAACCCTACCCACATTAGAGAGGAAGGAGTTAGACTAGCAATTAAGTTTATACTAAATTTTTAAGAAAATATCATCAAACTGAATTTGTCTAGTCCTTCCTTTTAACAACAAAGTGCCCATATATTTTAAGGGGAGGGAGCTAGTGTAGAAACCAGTGATGTCAGATATTTAGTGCTTAATATCGGGCTTAACCCTATTGCTGAAGACAATTTGACATTTTTGGGTATTGAATTGCATCCCTGGGCAATCTTGGAACTTTTCTAGACATTGAAAAATTAATTTAACTGTTGGATTGGTAGCTTTGGCAAAGAAAATTACATCATCAGTAAAGGCTAAGTGGTTAACAGCTATGTTGGATTTGTGACTATATAAAGAGTGGGGTGAAATGGCCAAAAGCTGATTAAGAAGCCTAGACAGGTAGTCAAATGCAAGAATAAAAATAGTGGGAGACAAACTTGCTTATTGCCTCTAGAAGCATTGAAAAAACCATGTAACATGCCATTTATGAAAATGGAATGGTAATTGTTAGATAACCATCTGTTAATCAAAGAAATAAAGGGAGCATAGAAACCTCTAGCAGTTAAGCCCTCCGCAATGAAACCCCAATGAATGGTATCATAAGCCTTCTTTGATATCAAGTTTGAAAATTGTATTTCCACCTCTGCATTGTTTATCCAAATCTAGGACTAATTCTTGGGCCAAGAGTACATTTTCCACAATGCTTCTCCCTCTAATAAAAGTTGATTGATTTTCACAAATGAGGTGGGGTAAGTGAGGTTGAAGACTATTGGCAATCACTTTACTAATGATTTTAGACAAGACATTAGTAAGGCTGATAGGCCTAAAGTGGTGCTAAGTCTGTTTAGAGGTATTTTTAGGGATTAAAGTGATAGTAGAACATTTGAAGTAGTTAGGGAGGCCCATTCCCCTAAAGAAGCTCTAAACAACTTCCAAAATATCACCTTAATAATCTTCCAAGACTTTTTGTAGAAGTCTACAGAAAAACCATCAGAACCAGAAACTTTGGAGCTGTCAATGGATACCAGGGCAGACTAGACTTCCTCCTCACCCGGTATAGAAGCAAGTTCAAGGTCCTTTGTGCATTCCTTATCCAAACTGAAAGGTTCTTGCTGAATAAGAAAACTAGTAAAAGAAGATTGGGTAAAAAAGTTTTGGAAGAAATTAACAGCACTAGAGGCAATAGAGTTAGCAGAATGAAGCCAATTCCCAAACAAATCCTTGATTTTGTGGATGGTGTTGCATTTTCTCCTATAATTGATACAGGCATGGAAATATTTTTTGAGTTCCTGTCCCCTTCACAAAATTTGGTCTTTGCTGCTTTTTTAGCATAGAAATCCTCCTGCATAGAGATAGTATTCATTAGAGTTTCATTTGCCACCAATAAATACTTTTCCATGTTAGGGTTGGATTCTAAACAAGCCTCCAAATGAGCAACAGTCATTTCAGCCTCAAGGAGTTTCAGATTAATATCTCCCACCACAGACCAAATGCAATTAGAAAGATGTTTTCCCAGCCTTTTTTGTAACAACCATAATTTGATCAAAGAATTTGGATGATAGCAGTCCTTCCACACCAGGGTTACTTGATTAAGAAAATCTTGGTTGGAGGACCACATGTTGAGAAATCTGAAGCTAGACTTTTGGGAAAGCTGAAATGGTGATAAGTAAAGGTATGTGGTCTGAAACAGTCATGCTCAGATGCTGAACAGAAGTTTGCAGAAACTCACTCACCCAAGAGAAATTAACAAGCATTCTGTCTAATCTTTCCCACAATGAGCCTCTTCTCCAAGTAAACCTAGGACCAATGAAGCCCAGGTCAAACAAACCAGCTAAACTAATGCTATCATTAAAGTAATTAATCTGATTAATATCTGGAAGACTTCCTCCCAATTTTTCAGGAGCAGAATGACTGTTGAAATCCCCACCAACCATCCAAATAGAGTTGTATGATCTACTAATTGAATGTAGATTGTCCCAAAGCTCCCTTCTAGCAATGGTAGAACTCCCAACACAAATAAAAGTAGCCAGACCCACCTGACCCCCAATATTAAATTGAATATGGAGATTTGTGGATGATCCCAAAGTATGTTACTTAAAACCTCCTTCCCGCAAAGCACCCATATTTTGTTATTTAAATTTTAGAAATTAGTGAAACCAGAAAACTTTTTTAGGATTTTTTGAGAATTTTTGGAAACCATAGGTTCCAAGATAACAAGATCCAAAATTTATACATCATATTAGGAGCAAGTAATCTGTTAAGGGATTTAGGATTTTCCAATCTACTAACATTCCAGCATAAAAAGTGCATCATCCAACGGAGATGGACTTCCCCCTCCTTCTGGTTCTTGCCATAGGCTCCTTCTTATCTAGATGAGAGTTTCTGTTCCTGAGAGAATAAACACCTTCCTGCACAATTTTAAGTTCCTGATTACCCTTCTTCTTCTTTCAAGATTTTTAGACTTGCCATCCTTCTTCCATTGCAGAATGCAATTCCTCAATTAAGGTATCATCCACAGGATGATCCCTATGGTCCAACACACTGATTTTCTGATGAACATCAAATAATTGAAGAATAGGAGTGAGAGGTTCATTATCTACATCAGCATCAACCCTTTCTGTAACCAGCTCCCCATCAGGTTCTTGAGACTCTTTGTGAAGCTCAGAAGGTCCTCCCTTAAAATTGAGAGGATAATTACCCAAAGGAGGACCAATAGTTTGAAGATTAGCAATATTAGCCCCATCCCCCAAACAAATGTTTAGGGAATCTTGAAACAAGTCAGGGAACTACTCAGCAACCACATTAGGGGCCACAGAAACATTATTACCCATTTTCCTAAGGTTGGGATGTAATTTAAAGCATATATTATCTGTGTCTAAAATATTTATAGTGGTGACAATAACAAGGTTTTTGTTCAGCTATGATCTTCTGTCAATAGCCATTATGCTCAGTTCCCAACTAGATTTCATCAACTTCAGGGAGGGTTACGTCCCATTCCACAAAAATTCTAGCAACGTAAGGTCTTGATAAGTTAAAGGTAAGGAAATCCAATTTGAGAGGCTTGCCCAAAGCTTACCCAATGTTGAAAAGGACTTTATGGTTGAAAAAATGCAGCTTAAGCCCATGAAGTTTAAATCAAATAGGTACTATTGGAAGTTATTTGCTAGGATCAAAACCAGTGGACCACTTGAGGATCTTCATAGTAATCCCTTCAATTTGTAGAATCTTCTTAGAGAATATTCTAGCATAATCATCCTCTCTGGATAATTTAATTAAAATATGCCTTCCATCAAGAAGGTTGACCCTCCAAGCACCCTTGAGCTTTATGCTGTAAAAATTTTTTTTGAATGGCTTCCATTTTAGGGTGACCCAACTAAAATTTCCTTATGAGAGTGAACTTACAGACCTCAGTCAGACCTTGAATATCCTCCTCAAAGTAAAATATGGCCATCTTTCCACATTTCCTGCTTAAGGCTTGATAATGGGGTCAGCTACCTTATGATAAGTCTGGGGAAAACCATGTCATCATAGTTTTTGATAGTATCAAAACCTTTCCCAATAATATCAGTAAAGGTTGCCTTAGCCCATTGAATGTTTGTGTCCAAATCCAAAGTATTTGGCTCAGCCATCAACCACCGTTCAATGGAATAGTGAATCTTTCTGAAAAAGAAGTCGCCCGGGAAAGAGGAAAACCAGAAAACCAGCAACCAGCAACCACCAACAAGAAGGGATGGAGAAAAGCAAACAAAAAGAAAGAAAACCAAGCAAAAGAAGGATTGAGAGCCACCACAATCCTCAACCATTCCATGGAAACCCTAGCAGGTAAGACAAACATTTTCTAGCAGTTTTCCCAACATTTGGATTGGCATCTTAAAACTTTACCTTGTTTCTTTCCATCCAGTTGAACAAAGCAGTAATAAAAGGAATAGTAGCATATTTTCTCTTATGTCAGAACAACTAGCACTTGACGATATATATATATATATATTTAAAAGGAAAAGAGCTATAGCTCCATACATGTTAATGTGAAAGTTGGATTACATAAAGAGTGAGCAAATCACTCAAAACAACCCTTCCCATCTGTCTAACTAGATCATACAAATAAGTATACCAAAAGTGTGGGAAATATCTATGATAGACACAAAAGCTGACCTAGTGTGAAAATAAGAAATCACCCCCTAAAGTTAATATAAGGAATGGATAAACTATCCCCATGAAGAAGGATTTCAAGCTGAGTGGAAGGTATAGTCCCTACAACAATTTCTTCATTATCCTCGCCCCTAGCTGTTTAAGATATGCAGGAAAATCACTTCAACATTGCTCAACATGCTCTGGATCTTAGTAGTCCACCTAGCAACATTCCATGGAGCAGCCTCTTCCTGATTCAGGAATCTAATACAGCTGAGAAAATCTGACTCAACTATCAATTTTATGATGTTCCAATGCTTGACAAGGTAGATAGCCCAAGAAATAGCAATCATTTCAGTTTCTAGTGCATCAACGATCATTACAGTTTCTACTGCATCAAATGCCCAAGTTGGAGAGGAAAAGTATAACATGCACATCCCCAAAGAGTTCCTAAAGATTCCTCCCACACGAGCAGCCTCCTTACAGAAGCTTCCATCAGTGTTGGCTTTTACCCACCCTTCAGGAGGTGGGTTCCAGAGAACTAAAGTAGGCACTTTTAGCTTCTGCACACCGGGCACCCAATTCAGGAAAATATTGGGAAAATTTTGAAATTTTATTATCTTTTGCAAAT
>NW_018238669.1:92074-99556 GCF_001263595.1 Phalaenopsis equestris | reverse complement strand
ATTAATTTGGCATCTAACCATTCCATCCAACACCCCAAAAAGTATTGCTAGCTGACTTTCAGAGTGTCAATATTCAGCTATTTTAGTATACTAGACAAGACTCCTTGAGAGAAGCTAGAAGAGAAGAACAAATGATCCAGACTTTCTTAAGCTTTTCTGCACAGCTGACAGCAAGAGGGTCCCTTAAGCCCTTTCAACTTCAAAATGTCATCAGTAGGAAGTAAGGATAGAAAAAGGACATGGAAGGTGTTAACCACTTCCCCCAAATAAATTTACCCCACTTGACAGGTTGTCATTCAAATAGTTGTTGGTAGATGAAGGCAGACAATGTTTGTGAGGGAGCCTGTCTAATAATGAGTCTATCTTTCTGCCTAGGAATGATTTTTGTTTGCTTAACCCAATGTAATTGTTCTTTAGTTAGGATGGAATCCAACAAATTACAGTTCTACTGATTATCAATCCAAAATTCCTTCACTTTTTTCATTGAGTTAGGATTGCAGTTATGAAGTCTCTCCCCATTCCATACCCAATTATCAAACCAGAAATTAACTTGGCCTTCACTAAGCTCCCAGATAAATCGATCCTCAGCTTTATTTCTAATTTCTAGAAGCTTAGTCCCCAACCTGGAATCACCCATCTTCTTTTGAGCCATAGTAGGATGAACTGTCCTACAATACTTCCCCTTCAAAAACATAGCCCAAAGACTATCTTGTGCTCTGAACTTTATCCATAGTTTGCATAGGTTGATGGTACTGAGATGCTGAAATTCTTTAAAGCCTAAACCACCTGCACTTTGTGGTTTACATAGTTTGTTCCAAGCTAACCAATGGAGTTGTTTTTTTTTTGTCCAGCCCTCAAAAATTTGTTGAAAATTTTGCCCAGCCTTATCTGAGTTCCTTTCTTTATGGTAAACATTTGAAGAGCATAAGATGGAAGGGAAGTTAGGATGCTTTTAAGGAGGGTGAGTCTACCTCCATTTGAGAGGAAGTAATTAGTCCAACATTGCAACTTTTTTTGAATTTGGTCAATAACCCCATTAAATTGTGTTTGCTTAGTTTTCCTTTTTATTAATTGGACACCAAGATAGTTGATTGGTAGAGAAGCTTTGCTGAAGCCAGTGTAATGAGCAATCCATTGCTTAATCTATGGAAGAGTGTTTGAGCTTGTAAAGAATTGACATTTTTGTTTATTAAGATGCATACCAGAGGTGATTTGGAAGTGTGTAAGTCCTTGGTAAAGAGCCTTCACAACAGTTTTGGTAGCCTTGGAGAAAATGATAATATCATCAGCATAAGACAGATGACTCACCCCAATGTTAGATCTATGCTGATATGTCAGGTGAGGAGAAGAGGCAAACATTTGATTTAAAAGTCTAGAAAGATAATCCATAGCAAGAATGAAGATAGTACGAGACAGTGGATCGCCTTGTTTAATTCCTCTTGAGGCAGTGAAGAAACCATGGCTTTCACCATTGATTAAGATGGAGTGATTGTTAATACAAAGCCACCTTCTTACCAAGATTATAAAGGCCCCAGAGAAACCCCTAGCATTTAAAGTGTCCAAGATAAAATTCCAATTGATAGTATCATAAGCATTATGGATATCCAATTTCAGGATGAGATTGCTGCCTCTACACTTTCTGTCAAGGTCCAGCAACAACTCCTATGCCAAGAGAATATTATCTGAGATTTGTCTCCCTTTCACAAATGCTACTTGGTTATTACAGATAAGTTGCTGGAGGTGAGGTTGGAGCCTGTTGTTAATAACCTTGCTGATAACTTTAGACAAGACATTTGTTAGACTGATAGGTCCAAAATCTCCCCACCCAATCCTGCTAGAATTTTTGGGAATCAAAGTTATAGTGGAAGCAGTGAAGTAATTAGGGGGATCCATACCTTTAAAGAAGCTTTTTACAGCATCAACCACCTCCCCACTGATGATATTCCAAGTAGTCTTATAGAATTTGACAGTAAAACCATCAGGGCCAGCCACCTTTTGGTCAGCAATAAAGTCCAGTGCTGCTTTAATTTCCCCTTCCATAGGAATCTGAAAAAGGTCCAATCTTTGAACATAATCAATGCACTCAGAGAAAAGTTCCACCTTGATAGGAGCTCTCTTAGTGGACTGATCCATAAAGATATTCTGAAAATAATTAACAGCATCAATGGTAATGTCCTCAGCATCAGTTACTACCTTACCATTAGAATCATGTATCGAAAGGATCATGTTATTCTTCTTTCTGAAATTAATACAAGCATGATAATAGCTTGTGTTTCTATCTCCATCAATAAAATTGGTGACTGCTGCTTTTTGTTTCAGAAAACATTTAGTATAATTGGTTTACATTAATAGTTCTTCACTGGCTTTGTGCAGATCAGCTTCAGAATTCAAGCCGATTTGGAAATTCTTTTCCATTTCGATAACATTACTTTGGGATATTGCCAAATGTTTCTCAATTCCACTTCTTGAGATGAGCAGCCACTTTTTTCTAAAGGATCCACAATTTTATCCAGGGATTAGAGTTCCCTTCAGCCCTCCAAACCTTATAAACTTCTTCAACAAACTGAGGGTGATGAGTCCACATGTTTTGGAATCTGAAAGGAGTATTTTTTAGCTTTTCAGCATTTTGGATAGTACATAACAGTGGTCTATGGTCAGAACCTGCCATAGCCAGATGAGTAATGATAGTGCAAGGGAAGGTCTGAACCCATTTAGAGTTCCCTAACAATCTATCCAACCTCTCCCACATTGCACCTCTTCTCCAAGTGAAGTCAAGCCCTTGGTACCCCAAATCGATGGAGGGTGTAGTCTATAACACCTTTCCACATTATGACCAAACATTTTACAATGTTGACAATAAATTGGCTTTTGCTCCATTACAATTTGCTGCCAAAAGCCTTCTCCAGAATTACCAATCCACACCCTTTCTATATCAGGTAGGGAAATATCCCTTTTAACCAAAACTCTAGCACCAGTAGGTCTAGTCATATTAAAGGTAGGGGCATCAATTTTCAGTGGGCAGCCAAGCACCCTACTAATGCTGAAAAGAACATTTTGATGGAAGTACTGAATGGGTAGGTTGGGAAATTTAAACCAAATGGGAACTACAGGGGGTTTCTTTGAGGGATCAAATTCAGGTGTCCACTTCATTAACTTCATTGGAACACAATTAATAACTAGAGTTTGTTTGGCAAAAACCCTTGCATAGTCCTCTTCATTAAATAATGAAATTAACAGGTGCCTTCCATCAATTAGACCCAACCTCCAAGCACCTATTAATTTCAAATCCCCAAAGAATTTCCTTACAAAATCCATCTTAGGGTGGCCAAACTGGAATTTGCCAACCAGAGTGAATTTACAGTCTCATTGAGCTCATTAATTTCTTGAGGGGAGAAGATAATTGCAGGCTCCCCATCGTTTACTCCTAGAGGATTAACAAATGGGCAAACACCCCTTCCAGCAGCAGCATCAAGTAAACATTGAGGGAAAACCAGGTGTTCAAAGGATTTAGGCACATCCAAACCACTACCCACAACTTCAGCAAAGGTGGCCTTTGTCCATTGAGCATTGGTTTCCACATCAATGGGGTAGGCCATGAGGACAAACAGAACACGGGAAGAGAGAAAAAACCTCAAACAGCAAAGACCAAAACCCAACCAAAAGAGAGAAGCTAAACTAAAGCTTCAAAAAATATGAACCAGAACTGAAAGCCAGGAAAACAAGCAAGGAAGGGAAGGCCCCAGGAAAACCCAGAAGCAAACAACAACTTTATCAATGGAACAATAACACAAACAGAAACCACAAACTTCCCAAGCAACAACCAAAGCCACCAACCCCAGGGATATCTTAAAGAAGCAAGCTTCACACAAGTCCAAAGCACCACCAAGCAGCTCCATCACAGCCCAAACCCTAGCAGAGCACCGCAACCAGCCGCCAGCATCTTGATATATAAACAGATTTTCAAAACTTTGGTAATGGAAGGATTAAAAGATGGGCTCAGCTCCAACAAATCTTCAAAATTTTTAAATTTAATCAGTTTTTGTATAAAGGTAATACAGTATAGACCCACCTTCATGGGCTCTAAAGGAGAAGCTTCATACTTCAAATCGTTTCTAGCCATCCAAACAAACTAAGCCACAATGTTGGGGATGTCTTGAATATTGATTCCCCTCCAATCTGACCAGCAATTATAGAATACCTCCCATGTTAGATTCATAGTTGGGACATTCACAATAGACCAAACTTCTTGTACCCAGGGGTAGGCAAAAAATAGGTGGGCAATTGTTTCCTCATCAGTAAGGCAGAAAATGCTTCTAGAGGGTCCTCTTAGACCCTTTAATTTCAATATATCATCAGTGGGAATCAATTTTAAGAAGAATCTCCATATAAAAAATGACATGGAGGGAATGAGAAGTTTATTCCAAATTGTTTGACCCCAATCCACCACCTGTTGGGGAGGCTGAGAAGATAGTAAGTTCTTTTTTATAGTAATTTTGTTCTTTTGCCCAGGATTAACAGAGAGTTTTAGAATATTGGAGATTTGAGAAGGGCTGCAAAAAGGAAGAATAGGAGTAAGATTCCACTTATAAAGGTCCTTCACATTCTTTGGAGAGGCTGGAGCATTTTGATCATTCAGAAGGCTGCCTTCCAAAGACCAATTATCCAACCAAATGTTTAACAATCCCTAACCAATCTCCCAGACAAACATTTTTTCAGCTTCCTCCTTAATCTGTAACATCCTTTTCCAAATGGGGCAATCCCCCAAACCCACAGATAATTGGGTAGGGTGTTGATGCTTGCAATATTTTCCCCTTAGGAATTCAGCCCAAAGTGAGGACTGAGATCTGAATTTGATCAAGAGTTTGCAAAGATTAGTATGCATAATTAGATTGGGGGAAGGACTTGAAGCCTAACCCACCTTCCGTAAAAGGTTTACACACCTTAGCCCATTTAGTCCAGTGTTTTTGCTTCCTTTAACCAGCCCATAGAAATCTATTGAAAATCCCTTCTAATAATCTTTGAGTAGACTTTTTCAAGGTATTCATTTGCAGAAGATAGGATGGAATAACAGATAAAACACTTTTCAGAAGTGTTATCCTACCCCCATTGGATAAAAAGGAATTTTCCCATGCTTGAAGTTTTCTTTGAATCTTTTCTAAAATGTGATCAAACTGAGAGTTTTTTGTTCTTCCTTTGATAAGAAGTACCCCTAGATATTTCACAAGAAGATGGCTATTGGTAAAGTCAATGAAATCAGAAACCTAGGTCCTTAACTCACTTTTGCATTATTTGCTAAAGATGGAGATGCACTTCTGCTTATTTAACTTCATACCAGAGACATCTTGAAAAATCTCCAAGCTTTTCATGAATAATCTAACAGCGGATTTGAAAGCTTTTGAAAAAATAATGATGTCATCAGCAAATGCCAAATGATTGATTAAGGTGGAAGATCTATGGCTATAAAGGGAGTGGGGTTTCCTGGTTGCCAACTCATTCAAGATTCTGGATAAGTAGTCAAAAACCAAAATAAAAATGGTTGGGGTAAGGGGGTCACCTTGTTTGATACCTCTAGATGCACTGAAAAACCCATGGGAAGTTCCATTGATGAAGATAGAATGGAAATTATTAGTCAACCATTTGTTGATTAGAGAGATAAAGGAAGGGGAGAAACCTCTGGCAATGAGAACTTGTTCAATAAACTTCCAACTGATTGTGTCATATGCCTTTTTTATATCCAATTTGAGAATGAAGTTACCTTCTCTAGTGTTTCTGTCCAAATCCAATACCTACTCTCGAGCCAAGAGCACATTATCAACAATTCTTCTATCCTTGATGAAGGCTGCTAGATTCCTGCAGATAAGCTGATTTAAATGAGGTTGTAATCTATGGACCAGGACTTTGCTTATTATCTTAGTTATAATAGAAGTGAGGCTAATGGGTCTGAAATTTTCCCGATTACGAGGATTTTTTTCCTTGGGAACCAAAATAATAGTATATGAGGAGAAATATTTGGGGAGATCAGCCACCCAGAAAAAGCTTTGGAAGCCAGGCCTTTTTATAAAAATCTACTGTGAACTCATCAGGTCCAGCTACTTTTGTGCTGTCAATAGAGTTCAGAGCTTCCCATATTTCCTTTTCATCAGGAATATCAGTGAGAGATAGGCTTTCGGTGAACTCCCTTTCCTTGTTAAACAAGGTATATTTAATGGCAGGTTGAGAGGTAGGAGTTTGTTTGAAAATATTTTGAAAATATTGAACAACATTATCAGTTATTCCATCAGCAGTAGTAATCCAGTGACCCTCCTGAGAAAGGATTTTATGAAATGTATTGCATTTCCTCCTATAGTTGATGCAAGCATGATAATATTTAGAATTTCTATCCCCTTCACAAAAATTCATTCTGTTGGCTTTCTGAGCATAGAATGCTTCTTGCATGTTGATTGCATCCAGCAGATGTTCACTAGCAAATTGAAGATCCATTTCAGACCCTATGCCAGAGGACATGAGCTATTCTAATTTTAATACCTTCTATTCAACCTCAAGGACTTTATTATCTATGTTCCCAACCACCTCCCAATTCCAATTAGAAAGATGTTTACTGACTTTTTTATGTAAAAGCCAAAGTTTTATACCAGGGATGTGATGATGAACATCAGTCCAAGCCATTGATACTTGATTGAGAAAATCCCCATGCATGGACCACATATTGAGATATCTGAACTTGGCTTTACTTTTAGAGTGTTGGAAAATATTTGAATAAGTAAGGGTCTATGATCAGACCCACTCATAACCAAGTGTTGGGCAGAAGTATGCATAAAATCTCTGAACAAAAAATCATTCACCAAAACTCTATCCAGCCTATCCCAAATCTTCCCCCTTCTCCAAGTGTACTTAGGGCCAAAAAATCCCAAATCAAAAAGTCCAGCAGACTGAATGTTGTCATTGAAAATTTTCATTAAATTGATATCAGGAGATTTCCCACCCTTCTTCTCACTAGGTGAAGAGAGGCAGTTGAAGTCACCCCCAACAATCCAGAAATCCCTCATAGAATAGCTGAAATGTTGTAACTGTTGCCAAAGTTCTTGTCTAGCAGTGGATGTACAACCAGCATAAATGAAGGTAGGAAAACCATTATAGTAATTTAAGTTAATCTTCAAGTGGATAAAATGATCTCCCTCTTTAAGGACAATGCATTGAATTTCCTAGCTGCAAAAGAGCCATCTTTTACTGTTAGTGTTGATAATAAGCTGAAATATAGGGAACTTCCTCACAATTCTGTTGACATGTTTAGTAATCATAGGTTCAAGTATAGGAATGATCCAAGGTTTATGAATCCTATTAAGAGCCAGAATTTGATTAAGGGATTTAGGATGTGCTAATCCCTTAACATTCCAACAGATTAGATTCATTAACCTATAGAGGTGGATTTTCCTCTTCTCCTAGTTCTAACAGTACTAGAAGAGAGAGGGGGGGCTTCCTCCA
>NW_018238669.1:77017-91500 GCF_001263595.1 Phalaenopsis equestris | reverse complement strand
TGGTATCTCAGTAGCTGTTTCCCCTTGATCAGCAGGGAGAGTTGGAAGTGCAGTACCATTGATCTGTTCAACTTGAGTAGATTCTGGTATAAGGTGAAGTTGTTTAGAAAAGGGTTTGCGAACATTTTGAAGAGAGTTATCTGGTTCCACAACCTCTTTTCCCATATCTTGAGGTAATTCAGCCAACTCTAGTATAGAGTCTTCCTGAGTCCTTGTCCCTAGAAATTCAGAACCTTGCGCAGCAATTCCAGCAACAGGTGGTAGCTCAATATCATGTAGCTCTAAGACCTCTAAATTAGTTCTAGGAAGCTTCCTTCTGAGGTTGGGATGAAGTCTAAAGCACTTCTCATCAGTATGGCCAAACATTTTGCAATGATGACAATAATAAGGTCTTTGTTCAGCTATAATTTTTTTGCCAATATCCACTATGCTCAGTGCATAACCAAATTTCCTCCAAAGCTTGTAAAGTGGTATTTCTTTCAACCAAAATTCTAGCTACTGAGGGTCTGAATAAGTTGAAGGTGGGGGCATCCAACTTCAAAGGTCTTCCCAAAGCTTTGCAAATGTTGAAGAGAACTTTGTGGTTGAAAAAGTGTAGTTTAAGTCCAGGTAACTTAAACCAAATGGGGACAATGGGAAGTTCTTTACTGGGGTCAAAATCAGGAGTCCACTTTAGTAGTTTCATTGAGATTCCTTCAATCAAAATAGATTGTTTAGAAAAGATTCTAGCATAGTCTTCTTCCCTTGTGAGATTGATGAGAATATGCCTTCCAGGCCCCTTTGAATTTGAAAAAACCAAAACCCGGGAAAAGGTAAAGAGTTAGAGAAAAGCAGAACTTGCAAAAACCAGTGATGAGAGGAAAGAAAACTAGTTGAACTTGATGAGGTAGCAGAGATTAGGCCATCTACAACAACAGCTAGATCCATTCTGTTGAAACCCTAGCAGAGCACCAGAGGAACCAGCCGCCACCCATGGACTCATATTACATATATGTATGTATGTATTATAGTTTTGGAAAATAATGTTTTAATTTTGAAAATATGAGACTGAACTGATTTCATATAAATAATAGTTTAAATAAACGAGCACAACACCACAAGTAATACATCTATCCTGAGGAATTAACATATTACTTACTACTGATGCTACTTACTGGTAAGACTCGATTAAATAAACTAAAGAACTTATGAAATCCATTTTAGTATGAAAACTTTATGTTGAATGACAAGTTCCACTATCTTATATGAAAAATTAGACAGAGTTTATATTAAGTTGGGTTCTAAAGTTTCCTATAAGGGCAAGTTTCTATAGTTAATTACATCTTAGACAACCAAAGTCACCTAAGAAAACTCTCGATTTAGATCAAAAAGTATTTTCTTCAAGAATTTCAAAGGGTAGAACTTTTCAAAAGTCGGACAAAGAAGTGTCAAATAGGCAAGGCTCGAATTTGGATGAATTATTATGGAATCCAAAGGAAGAAAAACTAAGGAAAGTGATACACCCAAATAATATGCTATTTTAAGTATATATTTTTTGCTTATTTTTGGTGATATTGCACTATAAAGAAGGATATTTTCATGTTTTTCTTGCAGTTATATCAATTTTATAGATTTAAAGCAAAAGTATGAAAAAGGATGAAATTTGGAGCCAAAACAACGATGTTTCAAATTCTGGCGCATGGTGCACTAGATTGGTGCATGATGCTCCAGATTGGTGCCAGATGCGCTAAAACCCAGAATAGTATGGACTTCAGGAAACAAGCGCATGATGTGCCAGATTGACGCCAGATGCACCATTTTAGAGAGATTTGGTGGATGATGGGCTAGATTTGGCGCCATTTGTGCTAGTGACAAATTTTTGCAAATTAAGCTGGTTTGAGATGAATTTTGCTTAAATTTTCAAAGGGATACTAGTTCTAAATACCCCTTGGAGTAATTCAATGCATATAGATACTTTGGAAGGTTCTTTTAAGAAGGAATATGTCTCTTGGATTAATTGACATGTCTTTTAAATTCAAATGAGTTGACTTTTGGACAAATTTTTTAAGGGGATTTTGAATTATTTTTGGAGGGAGGCAGCCTTTAATAAAAGAGAGGGAAGTCTAGGTATTGAATAATGAGGTGTATGAGGGATTTTTAAGGAGGAGAGTTAGAGAGAGAGAACGAGAGTCAAGGACTTCGAGATTTTCTTCAAGGATTGTAAGAGGAGAGGGAAGGTGAGAGATTTCTTCTTCATTACACTTCTAAGAGAGAATTGAGAGTCCTTGTAAAGAGAGAAAGGCTTGAAGAGAACTTCCAGGAGTTTGCTTGGGAAGGATTTTGAGATAAGTTGTGTCTTTTATTTCTTTTTTTTTTTGTAAACTTGGTTTGATATATGAAATCCATGTTTTGTTGCATCATTCTCATGAATTTTGAGTAAACTTCTTTATCCTTCTCCCTACAATGAAATTTGGTCTTGTGAAGAATTGTTTTATATGGTTTTTAATGTATATAATTTGTGATAATTTGAACTCTATTCTTAATTTATTTTCAATTTGACCAATTAAAATGTTACAATATGTTCAAAAACATGTGTTCCAAAAGGGCCATGATTTCTATAACATGGGGAGGATCACATTTGATTTCATGAGAGAGTATTTCATCCATGGAGTTGGGTGCAAATAAATAGGGAAATATATTTTGTTAGATGCAGAATTGGAGATAGTAAGGTGACAGATTAAAATCCTCAATTTGGTTTAGTTGATTGGAAACTAATGTGAGATTGTTAGCCCTCAGGGGAGGGAGTAGTGGGAACTCTAGAGTGGCAGCTAGTATTCTCCCAGCTTAACCATGGAATTAGAGACCAAACTCTGGATTAGTCAATGTGCTTTATGCATTCGGAAGAGGGTAAGGAATATGATTGCTCATATTTGACACAAAACAATTTTTATATATATTTTCAAATGATTTTAACTTCTTCATAAACCACTCCTTTCATAAATTTGAAATTTCTGTCACAACATCTTAAGTTTTAATTTTAGTAAATTTACTTTTGAAAGTTTATCATTTAGTTTAGTTAATTTTTTCTTTCAACTTCATTTTAATTAGCATTCACCTCTTACTTAATATTCAAATTTTGCACTTAACTTTTTGTACTTTTAAAGTAGTACTTGACATTATAATTTTAAAAACTTATTTACAAGCATTTCAAACTTCCCTGTGGGATAGATATCTAGGACACCATTAGAGCCCTTTATTACTTGAGCGATACGTATACTTGCATTATTTCTAAAGGGGTTTTGATAGTTTAAGGATTATTAAAAGATAAAACTTATTTAATTGAAGCTATTTTTTTTGGGCTTAATTTGCATATTTATTATTGTATCTATCGTGTGTATTTTGTAATATTGAAAAATATTTGCAAAACTAACACATTAAATCTACCCGCATTAAGTTTTTGGCGCCGTTGCCGGGGAAGTAACGGAAAGTAGTAGTAAGTTATTTTATAATTTATTGTATTCTTATTTTTATAACTAAAAAAAAGTTTTGGTAGTTATTTTAAATATTTTCTTATTTAAGTGTGTTTGCTTATTTTAAATTACTTGTTGTATCTGTTTATGCGTAGTGTAAGATCTGAAAATTTAATGCCTTACGATTCTAAGCTAGAAAGAACAATTAGAAAAATTTGAGAATAACAAATAGAAATAAACCACATTAGTAAAATGGCTTGCAACTTGAATAATGCTGGAAATGAAAATGAACATCATCAAAGAACATTAAGAGATTGTGCTAATCCTACAGTAAATGAGATTCATTTAAGTATACAAAACCCTGTTGTAGCTGCCAATTTGTTTGAGATTAAACCTGCTATTATCTAAATGGTTCAAAACAATCAGTTTGGGGGAACACCAACTGAAGATCCAAATTCACACCTTGCTAGTTTTGTAGAATTATGTGCTACATTTAAATATGATGGAGTGTCGAATGATCTCGTTAGACTTAGAATTTTTCCTTTTTCACTAAGGGATAAAGCTAAGATGTGCTTAAACTCTTTAGCACTTGGATCTATCAGAACTTGAGGAGATTTCTCACAAAAATTTCTATATAAATATTTACCACTTTCAAAAATTGCTAAGCTTATAAATGATATTACATCTTTTTATCAGTTTGAAGGGGAATTAATTTATGAAGCATGGGAAAGATTTAAAGATCTCCTTAGAAAGTGTCCACACCATTCATTACTAGATTGGTTAATAATTCAAACTTTTTATATTGTATTAGTTGGATCTCTTAGATCGATAATTGACGCTACTGCTGGTGGATCATTAATGTTAAAACCATTCGATGAAGCATTTTATTTAATTGAAGAGATGAATACTAATATTTTTCAACGGATCTATGAAAGGGTAAATCCAAAAAGAGTAGCTATTATTCATGATTTTGATGCAATATCTTGTTAGCTGCACAAATAGCTGCTATATCTAGGAAGTAGATTAATATGGAATGAACTATTCTCAGACATCGCTTGTGTTTGAGGAAAATTCATTGGGACAAAGGATAGAGTCTCAATCTTCTTATGAGATCATTAATAAAATAAATATCTATTCTAATAACCCTTATGCTAATTATTATAATCGCGGTTGGAAGAATCATCCAAATATTAGTTGGAGTAATAATAATTCTAATGTTGTAAATCTCTAATGGGGAGACAACACTGTGAACCCATTTGGACACTCAAATAATCAAGGAAATCCAACTTATAAACCTTATTACCCTTCAAGATTTAATAATTTGTAGAGTAAGGAGAAAAAATTATCAATGAAAGAATTGATATTACAAACGGGGAGTCAATTACAAGGTCAAGGAGCTGCAATAAAAAAATATAGAAAATCAATTGGGATGTATTGCTACTGCACTTAGCAAAAGTCCTCTAGGAACATTGCCTAGTAATGTTGAAGTAAATCCTAAAGATTATAACAAAGAGAAAATTAAGGCTATTCAACTGAGAAGTGGAAAATAATTAGAAAACATAGTAAAAAGGATTTGGAAGTTGAAGTTGAAAAAGATGAGGTGGAAAATGAAAAATCTGGTGAAGATTTTCATTTTGAGTCTGAATGTCCTATTAAACCAATGAAAATTAATGTAGAAAGACCACCACCTCCATTTCCTCAAAGATTGAAGCAATAAATAAGAGAACCAATTTTCAAAGTTTTTAGAGATATTGAGGAAATTAACAATAAACATTCTATTTGTTGAAGCCTTGGAACAAATGCCAAGCTATGTGAAGTTCATGAAGTCTACACTTAATAAGAAAAGGAAGTTTATAGATAACAAGACTGTTGCACTTAGTGAAGAGTGTAGTGCTATAATTCTGAAAAAGCTTCCTGAAAAACTCAAAGATCCTGAAAGTTTTAAAATTCCTTCAGCTATTGGCGAAAGATTTTTTGGAAGATCAATATGTGATCTAGGAGACATTATTAATCTTATGTTGTTATTATTTTTCTGAAGGTTGGGCTTAGTTTATATTTCACCTACGACTGTAACTCTTCAGTTAGCTGATCATTCGATTACTATCCTAAAGAAGTTATAGAAGATGTTTTAGTAAAAGTTGATAAATTTATCTTTTCTCTGGTCTTTATTATATTATATATGGAAGAAGATTAATAAATTCGTAACATTTTAAGAAGACCATTCCTTGCTACTGGAAGAGCTTTACTAGATGTGTAGAAAGGAGAACTAACTATGAGAGTTAGTGATCAAGAGGTTACATTAAATATTGTAAAATCAATGAGATACCCTGCGAAAGAGCAAGAAATTGAATGCTTCAGAATGGATATTTCAATGAATATTTCAAAAAGACATTAGAGAGAGAATTGAAAAATGAATATATGGAATATAAAAATGAGGATAAAATTCAAGATGAATCTATAAAAGTGAGTAAAGAAGATTTAGATTATGTTCAGGAAATAAATGAAATGCTAGATCCTAGAGATAGTAATAAGAATTTGATTTTATCTATTGAGAAACCTCATAAACTAGAACTGAAAACACTTCCTTATAGTATCCTCAGAATTAACTGATGAGCAAGAACAACAATTGTTGGAAACTTTGAGAAGATAAAAAAAGCCTTTAGATGAACATTAACTGATTTTAAAGGAATCAATACTTCAATTTGTATGCATAGAATTTTATTGGAAGATCAACATGAACTAAGAGTTGATCCTCAAAGGAGATTAAGTCCAATGATGAAAGAAGTTGTTAAGAAAGAAATTTTAAAATGGTTAGATGCTGGAATAATATATCCTACTTTAGACAGTACTTGTGTAAGTCCAATTCACTGTGTTCCAAAGAAAGGAGGAGTGTCTGTGATGTCAAATGAGAACAATGAATTAATACCAACAGGAGAAGTCATTGGAAGACAAATCTATATAGATTATAGAAAACTAAATTCTGTCACCAGAAAGAATCATTTTCCTTTACCCTTTTTGGACCAAATGTTGGATAGGCTGGCTGGGCACAAATATTTTTGTTTTCTAGATGGATATTCCAGTTATCATCAAATACCTATAGCTCCGCAGAATAAATAAAAAAAAACATTTACTAGTCCTTATGGAACTTTACTATTTGGCGAATGCCCTTTGGATGATATAATGCGCCTGCAACATTTTAAAGATGTATGATGTCAATTTTGAGTGATTTAATTGAAAAAGGGATTGAAGTCTCTATGGATGATTTTTCTGTGTTTGGAACTTCATTTGAAATATGTCTGAATCATTTAGAAAAACTTCTTGAATGATATGAAAAGATTAGTCTCGTACTGAACTATGAGAAATGTCAATTTAAGATTGCAAGAAGAATTTTGTTTGAGCATAAAATTCTAGAAAATGGCATGAAAGTAGATCTTGCAAAAAATTAGGTTATATCAAACTTATCGCCACCTACTAATGTAAAAGGAGTTAGGAGCTTTTTAGGACATGCTGGATTTTACAAACGATAAATTAAAAATTTTTCAAAAATTACTGAACTATTATGCCAACTTCTAGAAACAAATATAAAATTTGATTTATACCAAGAATGCCTTAAAGCCTTTCTAACTTTTTTTAAAATAAATTATCATTGATTCTATAATTGTTTCAGTTGATTGGGATAAACCTTTTGAATTAATATGTGATTGTAGTGATTATGTGATAGGAGCTGTATTAGGGCAGAGATGTGATAAGATTTTTAAAGTTATATACTATGCTAGTAAAACTCTTAATGATGCTTAGATTAACTGTACCACCACTAAAAGAGAGCTATTAGTCACTGTATATGCTTTTGATAAGTTTAATTCATATCTAATTGGAGCTAAATGTTTTGTGCATACTGACCATTCAACCATTAAATATTTGAAGCAAAAGAAGGATGTGCAACCAAGATTAATTAGATGGGTACTTCTGATGCAAGAGTTTGATTTTGTAATAGTCTATAAGAAAGAGATTCATAATAAAATCATTGTTCATCTATCTAGGCTAGATCAAGAAGAAATACTTGACTTAGAAAAAAAAATTAATGAAATTTTTCCTGATGAACAACAATATACTGTAAAAGGATGGGAAATACCTTGGTATGCTGATATTGTAAATTGTATTTGTAGTGGTATTTTACCATCTGGATTAACAAAATAATAGGAAAAGAACTTCATTCATGATGCAAAGTCTTATTTTTGGGATGACCCTTAATTATATAATCCATGCAAAGATTTAGTAATGAGACAATGTGTGCCTTACAAAGAAATTCAGGAAAGAAATTCAGTGTGCCTTATAAAAAATCAAAAAAATTATTCAAAAGTGTCATGATTTTGAATTTGGAGGACATTTTGGTAATGATAGAACAGTTCATAAAATTTTACAATCTGGATTTTATAGGTCTACTCTATTCAGAGATGTTAATATATATATATATAAACATGTGATCGATGTCAGAGAATAGGTAATATTTTAAAAAGAGATGAAATGTCTTTAAATTATAATTTTGAAATTGAATTTTTTGATGCATGGGGGTTGAGATGGATTGAAGCAATCACTTTACCTCGATGTGATTCTTAGAGTGTTTCAAAATTTTTAATTAAAAATATTTTTATATGATATGAATGCCTAAAGTAATTATTATCGATGGAGGATCTCATTTTAGAAATACAATAATTGTAAGAATGGTAGAAAATATAATATAATGTGTAAATTTGCAATCTCTTATCATCCCCAAACAAGTGGTTTAGCAAAAGTGTCAAATCATGAAATTAAGAGAATTTTGGAAAATAGTGTAAATCCTAGTAAAATGGATTGGTCTGTTAGATTATATAATGCATCCAGTATAATTGGAGCATAAAACTTATTTGTCTATTGAAGAATTAATTTTCAATTTAAAAGACACTGGTGAGAAAATATTATTACAATTGAATGAGCTTGAAGAAATGACAAATGAAGCTTACGATAATGCTAGGATTTATAAGAGAAGAATGAAAGAACCGCATGATCGAAAGATAATAAAAAAGGAATTTGAACGTGGACAGGAAGTTTTGTTATACAATATAAGATTGAAATTATTTCCTAGAAAACTAAAGTGTTCGTGGAAAGGGCCATTCAAAGTTGTAAAAGCCTATCCCTATGGAGCTGTTAATATTGAGGATCCTAAGATAGAAAAGATATTTAAAGTAAATGGACACAGATTGAAACCATATTTAAATTGTCAAGGACCAGTTTTTAAAGAAACTTGTCGTCACACTTTTTAGGGGGGTCCTATGGAAGCCGTCATTCGCCGAATTGAAATATTGTCGCCCGCTTTAGAGAGACGTTTTAATTTACATATATATTTAATTTTAGAAAAAATATGAAATCAAATTAATTTCATATCTTTCATAGTTTAGATGAAAGAGCGCTAAACCTTAAGCTATGTATCCATCTCGAAAGATAGACACATGGCTTGACGGTGACGCTCAATAAAATAAACTAAGAAATGTATGACATCCGTTTGGTCTGCGAAACCATTTTACGGTGAGGTTTGACGATGAGGCTCAATCAACTATGGGGGAGTGGGGAAATCAGTTCTGATATTGGGGCAAATTTAAGAGAAGAATTGGCTCTATGGGGTGGCTGTGAGTGGCTGAGAGCAAAGGAATTGAAGCTTCCCCAAGATTTCAAATATCTATGAGTGGCTGAGAGCAAAGGAAAGTTTGGAGAGGCTCTGGTGAGATTTTGGTAGAGCTTCCCCAAGATTTCAAGCTCTCTCCTCTTTGGCCGCGGAGAGGTCAATTTAAAGCTATGGCTTCCTAGTGGAGCTCAAGGGGTTTTGATGGGTGCTAAAGCTTGCTGAGGTGGAGGGACGAATGGCACCAGCTTCCAATTGGAGTGAGCTAAGTCAGGGAGTTCAAATTTTGGAAGGGAAGAAAGGCACAAGCATCCAATTGGAGTGAGCTAAGTGAAGGAGTTCAAATTTTGGATTTTGGCCATTTGGGGGTCCTTTGGGGTGACTTTTTTTAGTGGCTGAGGTGGTGCCTGGCCAAGGGAGGTTAGCAAGTGTCTAATTATGAATAACTCCCAAGGGTAAGCAATCATGGCAATGATATTTCAAGTTTAGGTCAAATATGGGAGAAATCCCTTATATATGGAACCATTGGTCAATATCTCTTCTAGGGTGGGCTAGGTGAGTCTAGCCTGGTCACTAGGGACCTGAATTTGGCTTTCAAAGGTTTGGCTTGATCAATTTGGCAAGGCTTGGTCAATTTTGGTGCATGGGTTCAATTTGGATCAATTTGGCTTCAAGTTGGGTTTGGGTTGGGCTAGCCATGACATTGGACTCAATTGATTGAGAAAATTAGTGTAGATGGTTGTCATAAAGAGTTTATAAAAGATTTAGAGTGATGTTGAATTGATTTGATGGGTTAATTTGAATGATTTTGAGCATTTGATCAATTTGGGGATGTTGGGAAATACTTGGGTTTACGTTAGGATAGAGTTGGGCCAAGTGCAAATTAAGAGTTTAAAATGGTCTAAAGGGATGTTCTGGTGAGTTCTCAACATTAATTGGGTCATTTTTGGGATTAGGGCATTCAATTTGGTAATTTGGTGGAATTTGGGGACAAGGCATATTTGGAGTGAAACTGAAGGTTTGGTCCAAGTTTGTTTTGAGTAAAATTGGGGCTTGACCAAGGCAAATTGAAGTTTCAATTTGGTATGTGTAAGTATTTTGAAGAGTTTATGATGCAAAATTGAGGCAATTGGATAGATTTGGGGTTCAATTGGGTGTGATTTTAATTTTGGGTCAAATTGGGGCTTTTTTGACTTTGGCTAAAATTGGGTTCCATTGTGGATCAATTGGGCTTGGATATGGTTTGAATTGAGTTTGGTCATGATGAATTTGAGTTTATAAATAAAATTGGAGAAAATTGAGATCAAGTTGGTGGACATTTGGGGTGAATTGGGGTAATTGGGCTTTTAAAGGCAATTTGGGGATTTTGGTTAAAATGCATCAAATTGAGTTCAATTGAAGGGTTCAAATTGGCTTTGGGGACAGTTGAAATGATTTTGAGGTTTTTGGGAAAGTTTGTGCCACCAAGCGTATTTAGGTAATTTTGGCAATTCGATGGGTATTTTGGTAATTTTGGTAATTTTGGGAGGTTTTGGGCAATTTGGGTGTTTTTAAATGGTTTGACATGATTTTGGGACAAATTTGGGTATTTTGGGTAATTTTGGGAATTTTTGATGTTTCAAGGGTAGTTTGGTAAATTGTTTAGATTTGGGGGCAAAATGTTAAGTTTGGTATTTTGGTGAAAGTGAGGTGCCAACAACCCTATTTGAGTTATGGACCAATGGAATCCTCTACTTTGGGTCCTTCATGTACTGGTCTTAGCTAGACTCCAGCCTAGGGCTAGTGGGTCTAGGAGACCAAATACATGAGTCTCCCAAAGGGTTAAGGGGTGGTCAAAGCTAGGTAGGCCTAGGCTTAAAGTAGTGAGTGGAAGTGTAATGTGCAATTGTGTGAGTGAGAGAAACAACTAGAGGGTTGACCCTAAGGACAAGCAATCTTGTGGGAACTCTCCTTGAGGTCCCTTATATTGACCCCACCTACTAAGTGCTAGAGGTTAGGACTAATATGTGGAACTTCAAGTTGAGCAAAGAAGAGTTTAGAATTTATAATGGTGAGGGTTCCTTTCTAGTCATCTGGGAATAGTCAATAGGAATGTTCTATGGCTAGACCCTAAGCTATTAAAGAGCTAAAACTAGACCTCAACCAAAAGTGAGGTCAATAAATGGACCCCACATAGGTGCAGTGTGTCAGGCAAGTACAACGCACATATTGGCGTTGACCGACGAGATCAACAAAATCAACACAGACTTCTAAGTCAACAAACTTAGAATGAAGTGTAGGATTGAGTGACAGTTGTTTCCGCTGGGGAATTAACAAGTGAATATTCAAGTGAAACTGAGGATTCAAAACACTCACCGAGGATTAGAAGGTAGATTTTAAATTGTCAAGTTTGAGGTGCTTCAAAGGATGGGAGTCAGTATTTAAGTGCTGTGTCGGCACTATTTTGGGTTGGAGAGTTGCCCGTAAGAAGCTGTTGGCCACCATAATCAAAATCCCGTCGCCTACTTCGAAAGGACATTTTAATTTATATAAATATTTAGTTTTAGAAAAATATGAAATCAAACTGACCCCATAGTTTTTCATAATCTAAATGAAAGAGCGGTGTACCTCAAATCCTGTATCTCTCCCAAAAGATAAACAGAAAACTTGATCATGAGGCTCGATCGAATAAACTAAAGAATATATGACATCCGTTTGGTCTGCGAAAGCTTTGTATTTGCCGACAAGTTTCCCAGTTTCCCAATTTAATGTAAAGAATTAAATATGGTTTATATTAAGCTAGGTTTGGACAAGCTTCTTATAAGAGCAATCCCTATAGTTAATTACATCTTAATTGACCAAAGTCACCTAAGAAGACTCTCGATAAAAATCAAGAAATGTTATCTTCAAGGAGTTTCAAAGGGTAGGACTTTTCAATGAGATCAGACGGAGAGGTGTGAAAGGGGATTGGTTCAAATTTGGAACATTTTGTTGTAGAGTCCAGAGGAGGAAGAACTAGGGTATGTCATGGATCCAAAGGAGAACCTCAGTGACTTCCTAAGCTATCCTAATGTTTGGATTCAGTTTTGAGGAGAAATATTTAAGTGTTTCATCCTACCAATTTTATTAGTTAGGGCTTACATTCGTGTGAAACTATCACACAATAGCCTGGAAGATGTAAGGGTTTAGGTCATGACAAACGACAACCTCAGAATCCTAAGACGAGTTAGCGCTTATATTGTATAACAGAGCTATACAAAAGCCTAAAGATAAGGTGAGGATTTACGTTGCATAAGCAAGCAACCTTGAAGTCGTATGGCTTGTTGTTTATATCTAAGGAAGGAAGATTTGTTTAGTTGGGAAAGACAGGTTTTGCTGTTGAAGATGGCCGTGCCGCCCATCATGTTAGCTCCAAGCTCCTTGCTGCGACGAGTTTGAGTTTTCTAGTGTGTCGAGTTATAATGTCAAATCAGGTGGCCTTATGGTTGAAGTTCTTTAAATTTTATGGGGGCATGTCAAAGTTGATTAGAGTGACAGTGGTTAGGATCCTACGGTTCCCTCGTTCCGGTACCCTAATTTTCTATTGGATTCACTTAGTCGAAATGAATTTATTAAACTTAACTTAATGAGTTCCATAATTTCATTTAGACTGTGGAAAGTCTCGTTAACAATCGTAGGTTACCTCTTCTGAGGAATTTATCATCTGATAGAGACACCTTAATTTAGTTGAAGTAGTTTTGTGTGATATTTGTGCTTAAATTTTGAGTTGTTTTATATTTTTAATGTTGTGAGGGTGAATTTTATCTTGGTTGATTTTAGTTTTGGTTTTGGTTTTGGTTTTATGGCTATCCTGATAGTTTTAGTTTTTATGCAAGGTTGCATCGTTGTTTAGCATGCAAATTTGCAGGTATAAAAGTGTAGTATGAAAGTACAAGAAAAATAATGCTGAAAACTGTAAAAGCGTACCTGACGAGTCTTCTCGTTTCACTACCTGAAACTCAAAAGGCATGTTAAGGCAGTTTATATGGAACAGGGAAGTAAAATTTTGAAGACCTATCTAACCCTAGGTCATATCTTGGTGGGTCCTTAGGAGTTCAATTAAGGATGATGTTGCCAAACAAAATATATTAAGTTTAGTATCCAACAGATCTAAAGAAAGAAACATGTCCGTGCTACTGTAATACTCTCTCGCTGCCTGGTGGAAAATCTCGAGTTCTTTTAAACTTATTATGTTGCTTAATAATTCTTCCTGTAAATACCCTTAGTGCTCAAATGAGATTGATGTATCAATTACCCCTAAGAGTGAGGTCATTATCATTTGTAATTTTAATTTTGAAAAAAACCCTTATAAAGGCAAGTTAGTGTTATTGGAATAAGTGTTATTGGAACACTTAGCCAAATTTTGGTCTTAATTGGGCTTGTAATGTTTGAAAGATGTTTTAATTTTCATTGAGTTTGTTTTTTTCTAATCCTCATTTAATCAGCCTTGATTTAGCCTAAGTCACTACTAAGCCCTTAAAACCTAAGTGAGTGTCTTAATTAGCTTTGAAAAGATTAAGCTTTAGGTGGCCATAATTCATGATTTAAATTTTATTTGAAAATCAAAATAGGCGTATTAAATTGATTAATTATTAACTTCAAAAGTTATACCCGTAAGTCCTGGGTTCATTTTATTTTAATAAACTTCCAAATTCTAATAATTTTTAGAAATTTATTAACTTATCTTTTCAATTAAGAAAGTGAGGTTGGTTTCTACCAATTAACCCCTTATGTTTCAAACATCCAAATTAAGCTCAGAGGTTGCCTATTTCACTCCTTGAATTAAGCCTAAATGTTAATTAAGGCTAAATTTCCAGAATTACACATTTGCCCTTAAGACTCTAACACTTCATAATACATCAAATTTAATCCAAATGACTTTGAAATTTTTATCCTACTTCATTCATGGGTCGATTAAGACATCAGAGGAGAAAATGTGATTTTTGAAAATTTAAATTAATTTATATAATTATTTTCATGCAAAAATAGGGTTTTTCAAAGAAAATTCCTAACTTGACCAATGTAAATCCTAATCACTTGAAATTTTTACTGGAGGTAGACCTAGACTAGGGAAGCCTTCTAACCAAATTTCATGATTTTTTATATTTCATATGAATTTTAATAATTATTTTAATATTTGGGGTTTTTATTAAATATAAAATATTTTAAGTGGGGAGAATTAAGTTTTATATTTTTATTAAATCTTTCTAAAGTCAAGGGACATAAAAAAACAAATTTCAAATTTTTTTTATTTTTATTTGATTTTTTGAAATTATTTTAGTAAAAATCCATTTGTAGCCTTTAAAAATTATTTTTTAAGCTTTAAAATTCAGTATCTTTATTTAGAAAATTAGGAAAAA
>NW_018238669.1:68775-75691 GCF_001263595.1 Phalaenopsis equestris | reverse complement strand
ATCACAGATTGTTCTTTTAGACTCTCTGCGAGCCGTTTGATTTTTTCTCTAGTTCTCTAAGTTTTTACATTTAAACCAATTTTTATAACATAACTTTTTATATTTTATCTTTTCTTGCACATTATTATTCCACCACCAACTATTTTTATTTGTAAATATTTTTCCCTTTGATTCTCCAAGAACATCTTTTGCTACATGTTTAATAGCGTTTGTTACTTTATCCCACATCACATTTGCTTCTTCATGAATATCCCAAATTTTGAAATCTTGAATTTTACTCATAAAATTAATTTTATTTGTATCTTTTAAGTTTCTCCATCTAATTCTGCAATGATGAGTCCTAGTATTTTTTATTTTACAACTCTTAATCTTAAAATCTAAAACTAATAAACGATGTTGGGTATTTAAATTTTCACTTGGAATGATCTTACAATCTTTACAATCACGACGATCTCTTCTTCTCATAAGAAAATAATCAATTTGTGTTTTATTAGATCCACTCTTATAAGTAATAAGATGTTCATCCCTTTTCTTGAATAAAGTATTAGTAATAACAAAATCAAACGCTAAAGCAAAATCTAAAATAACTTTACCTTCTTCATTAGTTACTCCAAAACCGTAGCCACCATGAATATTTCTGAAATCTTCTACCACTCTACCGACATGTCCATTTAAATCTCCTCCAATAAAAATACTTTCTTCAAGAGGTATCATTTGTATTAAGTCTTCAGAAAATTAAGTTCTATATTTTTGAAAAATCCTCTTGAGGCCGGATAACTCAGAGGAAAAAATTTTATATTTTATGAGTTTTATTTGATTTGTTGGAATTATTCTTAGTGAAAACCCATTTTAGCCTTTAAAAATTATTTTTAAGCTTTGAAATTCAGTATCTTTATTTAGAAAATTAAAAAAAATATTCTAATTGTTCTTAAGTGCTTAGGAAGCAATTTAGAATATTTTCATAAAGTTTATTATTTTTGTGATTTTTATGGATTTTAATTATTTAAATATTTACAATAAGGCAAAAATTAAGTTTTATTTTTAGAAAATACCCCTAATCACAGAGAACTCAAAGAATAAGTTTTATAAATTTTTTAGTTATATTTTGATTTTAAAAAATAATTTAAGTGCCAAAAATGTTACTTATTTTTAAAAATCAACTTAAGTTACCAAATGAACTCAAAATGCTTTGGAATTTTTATAATGAGTTATGCGAATCCTAAACAGCAGTGGAGATTAAAAATTAAGTCATTTTGTTATTTGTATTTTTTAAATTTAAATAACTTAGTGATTTAGGGTTTGTAAAGATTAGGTGTATTTTGAATGACTTGGCAGATGAGAAATTTTCTCGAAGGCTCTCTGGTCATCATAAACCTTCCAAAATTTTCTTGGATTTTTCTAAGCAATATGCTAATTGCCATGATTATTTTAAGCCAATAATGCACATAAATTTGAAAAATATGATTCTCTATCTAGAAACCTCCTCTGACTTTGGAAATATCATGTCATGTTCCCTAAGACAGAGACAACATAATGCTAAAAATTAAAGTCATAGTGATATCACTACATGCATGAAAAATCATTACATCAAAATCAGTATTTAATTAATTAAAAATAAAATACGCATCACTTGGACTTAGGAATTATTTCCACATTGTTCTCCTCTATTCACTGAGCAAGAGGATATTTTTTATTTTATTTTTGTGATTTTTCTACACCAAGATATGAATTTTTAAAGCTAGGGATATTTTTTTGATTTTTTAAATCGCTACTTATATATTTAAACGCGCGACACCACATCAACCTACAGCGGCTCCGAAGCCCCACGCAGCACGCTCCTATTCTACGTCGCCATCCACCTCAGCGCTGACTCGGCCAGCGGTTTATGTTCCGATGTGCTGTCCGGCTTCATCTCGACCGTTCATCCGATACACGCGCGATCAAACGGCTCCCCGTTGTTGTCCCCGATAGCCTAGCCCGAGAACTATCCATCTTCTATCCTTAAGTTCTCTCTCATTTCTTATCCAAATTGGATGAATTTTTTCTTAAAATGTTTGCGTAGACTAGACGATCACATCCATAAGGTTATGATGCCATGAAATCAACTCAAAACAAATGGAGAGTTGAAATAGTCTCGGGAGGAAGAGAAGTTTTATACCTTTGCTCTGAGAAGTGTAGCTCAATAAGAGAGTCTTGACACGTTCATCGTGATCCAAAGAGACTAGGGATTGAGTCTCTAGTTTTGTTGTAAGGCCTAGGTAAGATTTTGATCACGACCGAATTTAGGCGTTGGTCTAGAGCTATGGTAGAGACTTTGTGAGAGGGGAATTTGATGGGGATTAAGTTTCTTTCACTATTGTGAAGGTGTGGGTGAAGTTAATTTGATTTTGGTGGATAGTGGAGGTGTTTTGGGCTCTGTCCTGGTTTCTGACAAGATTTCGAGCTCAAAATTCAACTCCGGCAGTGGAAATTAGAAAGAGAAAATAGTTGGAATGCACTGATGGGATCTTAGGGAAGCTTTTTGGTCAATTTGGAGAGGTCTCTCTAAGAAATTTTTAGCACCTCTTCCCATGAATGTGGTAGGTGCTTTTTATAAAAAAGGCTAAGGGGTGGCTGTCATGGCCAATTAGGGGGTACATTGAGCTGCTTAGGTGGAGGGCTGAGGAGCTCTACAATTTAATTTGCCTGAGCTTGCATTTAGGTTTGATTTGAGTGAAGTTCCATGGGGGTGGCTCTTGGTTTTGAGCTTCTCCGGTGACTAGGCCAGCCGGCCATGGCAGGGGAGGTGAGCTCAGGGCATCCAGGGGAATCTGTCAAAGCAATTTAATGCAATGGGGTTTAGTTTTGGTAAGGGCATCTTAAGCATGTGTATTTTTGGAAATAAGATCCCTTCATTTGGGGGTCTTTTGGTCCATGGATTAATTTAAGTGGTTAGATGGGTTTTGGCTCAGTCTTAGTGTCTAACCAATGGCTGAGGTGGAGTTAATTTGGAGACTTTGGGGTAGTTAGGCCATCTTTAGTGCATGGGTTCAATGTGAGTTCAAGTGATCAAAGCTTGGGTTTGGGCTAGGTTAGACATGCCAATTGACCCAATTTATTGATAAGAATTTTGTAGATGATTTTTATGAATATTTTAGGTGAAAGGTTGCAGTGATTTTGAGTTGAATTAGTAGGTCAATTTGAAGGATTTTTGAAATTTGGCCAATTTGGGCATGTTTGGTTAGATGTGGGTCTAGGTTAGGCTAGCTTTGGGCTAAATCCAAAATAAATGGTCCACATGATCAAGGGAGATGTTGTGAAGATTTTTCATGAAGGGATAGACTGGAAATTTTGGAGTTAAGGCCCTCAGTTTGGTGAGATTTTGAGACATGTCCAATTTGGGGTAAACTTGGGACTTTCTGGACTTAGGTTGAAATTAAATGAAATTGGGGCTTTGCCTAGGCCAATCGAAGGTCAAGTTTGATGTATGGGAATGTTATGAAGGTTTTTTTAACACAAATTGT
This sequence comes from Phalaenopsis equestris, assembly GCF_001263595.1. Taxonomy (NCBI): domain Eukaryota; kingdom Viridiplantae; phylum Streptophyta; class Magnoliopsida; order Asparagales; family Orchidaceae; genus Phalaenopsis; species Phalaenopsis equestris. The sequence goes on along the minus strand of NW_018238669.1, from coordinate 72,188 downwards.
GGCAAATGGAGTAGGCCATGGGTTTAATTTGGTGGAACCAAGTCATAGGGCAAAAATTGAGTTTTTGGTTTAACTCAAAATTGGGTTCAAATTATGGACCAATTGTGCTTGGATTTGGTCTAGATTGGTCATATCAAGGGTGAATTTGAGCTTAGAATTTAAATTGGGGTAAATTGACTCCTATTGGATAGACATTTGGGGGTAATTTGGGGAAAATATGGCCATTTAAAGGGCAATTTGGGGGGTTTGGTCAAAGATGGTCAAACTGGCCAAATTGGGTCATGTGATAGTTGAGAAAAATGAAATTGGGAATATTTTGGAGGTTTTGGAAATTTTTGGGACTTTTTTGGAATTTTTGAAATTTTGGGGTAGAGAAGGGTATTTTGGTAATTTGGGAGAATTTTGGTGATTTGGAGTAGTTTGGGTGTTTTCAAAATGTTTCAAATTATTTTTGAACCAAGTTGGAAGAGTTCGAAATTTTGGCCAAATTTGGGGTCACAAGGGTATCTAGGTAATTTGGGGGACTTTAGGGGCAAAAGGCTAGGTTGGGTATCTTGGTAGAGTTGGAGTGCCAGTCACTCTCAATAAGCCATGGATCAATGGAAACGCCATTTTGGGTCCTCTTGGAAGTGGTCTTAGCCAAACCCTAGCCTAGGGCTAGTGGGTTTAGGGGGCCACCTATAGGAGTCTCTCAAAAGTATCAAGGGACCAAAGCCTAGAAGTTTAAGTTTAGGATTGTGAGTGATTGTGAGTGAAAATATGTACCTTAAGCCCTAGACCAACTTCCAGGGTTAACCATACGGTCCAGTAGTCCTAAGGGTGACTCATCTTGAGTTCCCCCATAATGACCCCACCTACTAAATGCAGTGCTAGAGGTTAAGACCAATATGTGGAACTTCAAGTTGAGTAAAGAGGAGTGTAGAATTTCTAATGGTGAGGGTTCCTTATCTAGTTTTCTAAGAATAGTCAATAGAAAAGTCCTATGGCTAGACCCTAGGCTAGTAAAGAAAAAGACTAAACCTCAATCAAAAGTGAGGTCAACAAATAGACCCCCAATAGGTGTGGTGTACTGGGCAAGCACATCGTGCGTATTGGCGTTGACCGATGAGATCAACAAAAGCCAATACAAACTCCTAAGTCAACAAACCCGAAAGTATGTGTAGGGTTGTGTATGTGATTTTTCTGATGAGGATTTAACAGGTGATCGTCTGATTGAAATTAAAGAGTAGGGACTCTCGCTGGGGACCGGAGAGTGAATTTTAAGTTATGAAATTTCGAGAGTGAATTTTGAGTTATGAAATTTCAGGTATTTATAAAGGATGGGAGTCAGTATATAAGTGCTGACGTTGAGGTGGGAAATGAAATTTGGGTATCAATCCCAAAATAAGAATCAGATGACATAATCCATTTAAGGTGGTCTTAAAAATGATTTTAAAATAAGAGAATAAGATTGTGTGGGAGGACGCAATCGAGATGGGAAACACAGAGGCTCACGTCCAGCTCCATTACATTGAGAAGGAAAGCATTGGGACTCACATCCAACTCAATAAATAACAAGAAAGTATGTACGTCACGTTAGGAAGGAAAGCACTAGGACTCACATCCAACCCAAGAGGTGACAAGAGAATATATATGCTACATCGAGAAGGAAAGCACTAGAACTCACATCCAACTCAATAAGTAACAAGAAAGTATGTACATCACGTTAGGAAGGAAAGTACTAGGATTTACATCCAAATCGAGCGATGACAAGAAAATATGTGCGTCACGTTAGGAAGGAAAGCACTAGGACTCACATCTAATCCAAACGGTGATAATGAAGTATGTTTGTTACATTAAGAAGGAAAGCACCAGGACTCACATCCAACGCAAGAGGTAAAGACAAAATATATGCTTCACGTTAGGAAGGAAAGCACCAGGACTCACATCTCACCCAAATGATGACAAGAAATATGTTTGTTACATTGAGAAGGAAAGCACCAGGACTCACATCCAACTCAAGAGGTAACGAGAAAATATATGCATCACGTTAGGAAAGAAAGCACCAGGCTCTCATCCAACCCAAACGGTGACAAGGAAATATGTTTGTTACATTGAGATGGAAAGCACCAAGACTCACATCTAACTCAAGAGGTAACAAGAAAATATATGCATCACGTTAGGAAGGAAAACACCAGGACTCACATCCAAACCAAACGGCGACAAGGAAATATGTTTGTTACATTGAGAAGGAAAGCACCAAGACTCACATCCAACTCAAGAGGTAATGAGAAAATATATGTGTCACGTTAGGAAGGAAAGCACCAGGACTCACATCCAACCAAAACAAAGACAAGTAAATATGTTTGTTACATTGAGAGGGAAAGCCCCAGGACTCACATCCAACTCAAGAGGTAATAAGAAAAAATATGTGTTACATTGAGAAGGAGAGCACTAGGACTCACATCCACCCCAAGAGGTAACAAGAAAATATATGCGTCACGTTAGGAAGGAAAGCACCAGGACTCACATCCAACCCAAGCAGTGACAAAGAAAATATATGTGCTTATGCAAAAAATATGCAGATTCACACATGAGAATTCATGGGGAATATGTGAATAGAATATGAGAAGGAATCGAAAGCCTTAACACCCATTAAAGGGGACCTCTGACCAAAGGAAAATATGTTGAGATATTCATACCAATTTTACATTGATTTTGATGATATTGCACTTTAAAGAAAGGTATTTTTGATGTTTTGTTGTAGGTATGTTGAATTATGGTCATTGGAGCAAAAAGATGCAAAAATGAGCAAATTGGGAGCGAAAAGGACCAAAATATGAAGATTTGAACTAGGGCGCCGACGGCGAGCCCAAAGGTACCGACGACGTGTTTTTCCCGAGAGTTCAGAATCAAATATTCTAGAAGGCCGCTGGCGGCGAGATTGGCGGTTATCTCAATAAGTGCATTGAATGTGGACGATTTTTGAGGGGATGCTTAGGAAACTCTTGGAAAAACTCTTCTACAACTTTAAAAAGAGATTTTAACCGAAAATTGAGGAGGGGGGAATATCGTCCAGGAGGTTCAGATAAGTTCAAGAGCCCCAGTAGTGTGCATTGAGTTTAATTTAGGGTTAGATTGTGAGGAATTCTTCAAGAGATTGTAAGAGTGGAGGGAAAGTGAAAGATTTCTTCTTTCTTATCGCTTCGAATAAGAATTTTGTGTGTTGTAAAGAAAGAAAGAGATTCAGAGGAACTTCGAGGAGTTTTCTTGAGAAGGAATTAGAGATAAGTGTTATTTACTTGTTGTAGTTTGCATGACTTTGCTTTTATATATAAATTCTGAGTTTTGTCGTATCATCCCCATGAGTTATGAGTAGTTTTCTCTGTCTTTCTCCTTATCTCGAGATTTATGAAATGGTGATTTGAATTGGC
>NW_018238669.1:67107-68559 GCF_001263595.1 Phalaenopsis equestris | reverse complement strand
TAAAGAATATGTATGCTTCTATTTGGCACAATCCAATTTGAACTAATTCACTTTATCCATTCACTTTAATTTCTTGATAAGGAGAAGGATGCTTTCTTTTAAATTGAACTTCCCATTAGAAACTTTATTAGTAGAATTAGTTATTTAAGAGTTATTAAAATTACATATTTATTTCAACTTCCTATTAGTGACAGATAAGCAATTTGAACTATATTGTTGAGATTAAGTATTGATTTTCTAAAATCTTAGTTTGTAGGCTCTAATATTACTCCCAGTGGGTAGAGCTCTGTATTACTTGAGCGATACGTATACTTACGTTGATAAGTGTGACTTTGCAATTATTGAATATTTTATATACATCTTTATCGAATATATAACCGCTGTCAAGTTTTTGGCGCCGTTGCTGGAGAATTAAATCTTCTAGCAACAGTATTAACTTCTTGTATTTTTAAGCATATATAAAGTCATTGTCAAGTTTTTGGCGCCATTGCTAGGGAGTAAACAAGAATCATAATTAGAGTAACGGACAAAGTAGGAATTTAAGAAAAATTTTACTTGAATTGCAATTTATTTTCATGTCTAGTTAATTATTTTTCTGTGTACTAATTTCGATTGTATGCGTAAATTTGGACCTGAAAATCTTATACCCTATGATTCGGAATTAAAACGCATTGTTAGAAGAACTAGAAAACTAAGAAAAGAACCTAGAAATCCTGTCATAATGGAAAACAATGTGACCAATCAAGGAATAGAAAATGAACATCAACCGAGACCTCTACGAGATTATGCAAATCCTACGGCAGGATGAAATTCACTTATCTATCTAAAATCCTAATGTAGCTGCTAATTCATTTGAGCTTAAACCTACTATTATCCAAATGATACAAAACAATCAATTCAGAGGTACACCAAATGAAGATCCTAATTTACACCTCGATAGTTTTTTTGAACTTTGTGCTACCTTTAAATATGATAGAATTTTGAACAATGCTGTTAGACTTAGACTTTTTCTTTTTTCACTTAAGGATAAGATAAGGCTAAGATGTAAGGCTAAGATGTGGTTAAATTCATTAGTACCTGGATCTATTAGAACTTGGGAAGAACTTTCACAAAAGTTTCTATCAAAATATTTCCCTCCATCCGAAACTGCTCAACTTAGAAATGACATAACGAAACGACATAACATCATTTTGTTAGATTGATGGAGAGTTGATATATAAAGCTTGAGAGAGATTTAAAGATCATCTTAGAAGACTAAAATCCTCAATTCGATCCTATTGTTTGGGTTTTGAAGTGTAGATGTTAGCTCTCAAGCCAGGGGAACGTATGAGCTCCAAAGTGAGAGCCGATATCCTCCCAACCTAGCCGCAGATTTAGTAAACAAGCATAGGATTAGTCAATGTTCTTTATGCCTGGACCAAAGGGTAAAGAATATGTATGCTTCTATTTGGC
>NW_018238669.1:63300-65560 GCF_001263595.1 Phalaenopsis equestris | reverse complement strand
AACCCAGGTTGGAAGAATCATCCTAATTTTAAACAATTCTTCTACAAATCAACAATGGGAAAACAACTCAGTAAACCCATTAGGACATTTATCCAACCAAGGAAATATTAACTATAGACATTCTTATCCTCAAGGATTTAATAGTAATACTAAAATAAAGGAGAAGAAGTTATCTATGGAAGAGCTAATATTAAACATGGGTCAATAATTACAGAATCAAGAAAATCAATTACAAATTCAAGGAAATCAGTTACAAAATCAAGGAACTGTTATTAAGAATATTGAAAATCAATTGGGGTATATCACTACTGCGCTTAGTAACCAAACATTGGGAACTTTTCCTAGTTTTGTGGAACCTAATACTAAAAATCAAGGAAAAGAATAGATAAAAGCAATACAATTATGAAGTGGAAAAAAATTGGAAACAAGAGTGCAGAAAGAAATGGAAACTGAAAAAGAGAAAGTGGATACGGAAAAAGAAAAGGATCATGAATATCCAGATTTAGAATATCCACTTACACCAATGAAAATTACTGTGGAGAAACCTCCATCACTGTTTCCTCAAAGATTGAGGCAACACAAAAATGATAAACAATTTTCCAAGTTTATAAAAATTCTTAAGAAACTAATGGTAAATATTTCCTTCGTAGAAGCTTTAGAGCAAATGCCCAATTATGTGAAGTTTATGAAATATATTTTGAACAAGAAAAGGAAGTTCACTGATAATGAGACTGTTGCACTTAGCGAAGAGTCTAGTGCAATTATTCAGAAAAAGCTTCCTAAAAAATTAAAATATCCAGGTAATTTCACTATATCGTATGCTATCGGTGAAAAATTTTACGGAAGAGCTTTATGTGATTTGGGAGCGAGCATTAATCTTATGTCTCTATCAATCTTCAAAATATTAGGAATAGGAGAAGTCCCACCTACTTCCGTAACTCTTCAGTTAGCGGATCGTTCAGTTACTTATCCTAAGGGTGAGGGAGTTATAGAAGATGTGTTAGAAAAAGTTGATAAATTTATCTTTCCTGTGGATTTCATTGTTTTAGTTATGGAGGAAGATAAAGAAATACCTATCATTTTAGGGAGACTGTTTTTAGCTACTGAAAAGCTATGATAGATGTTTAAAAGGGAGAATTAACTATGAGAGTTAACGACCAATAAGTGACTTTTAACATTGTAAAATCTATGAAATACCCTGCTATTTAAAGAGATAATGAATGTTTTTGCATGGAAATTGGTGAACATCTATTGAACGAGCATTTTAAAGAACATTTTGAAGAGAAAGAACAATTTGAAGATAGAGATGAAGTTATTTTAGATGAAATAGAAATGAAGAATTAGATTATGTTCAGGAAAGATTTGAGATGCTGGATATTACAAGAAATGCTGATCAGAATCTAGTTCCGTCAATTATAAAACCACCTGAACTTGAGTTGAAAATATTGCCTAACCACTTGAAGTTTGTGTTTCTGGGAAACTCATCTACACTACCTATTATTATATCTTCAGAATTAAATGATGTGAAAGAGCAAAAACTTTTGGATACATTAAAAAGATATTAGAAAGCATTTGGTTGTACCTTTGCTGATATTAAGGGAATCAGTCATTCGATCTGTATGCACAAAATTATACTAGATGAACAATATAAACCAAGAGTTGATCCACAAAGGAGATTAAACTTAATGATGAAAGAAGTAGTCAAGAAGAAAATTTTGAAGTGGTTGGACATTGGAATTATATATCCTATTTCAGACAGTGCTTGGGTAAGTCCAATTCATTGTGTTTTTAAGAAAGGCGGAGGGACTGTTGAAACAAAAGAGAATAATGAATTAATACTGATCTGATAAGTTACTGGGCGGGGTATTTGCATTGATTATAGAAAATTAAACACTGCCACTAGGAAAGATCACTTCCCTTTACCATTTTTAGACCAAATAGTAGATAAACTTGCTGGGCACAAATGCTTTTATTTTTTAGATGGATATACCGGTTACCATCAAATTCCTATTGCTCTTAAGGATCAATAAAAGACAAAATTTACTAGTTCTTTAGAACTTTTGCTTTTTGAAGAATGCCCTTCAGATTATGTAATGCACCTGCAACATTCCAGAGATGTATGATGTCTATATTTCGTAAGTTAATTGATGATGGATTAGAAGTGTTTATGGATGATTTCTCTATATTTGGAACATCATTTGAAGCATGCTTAAATTATCTTGAAAAAGTTTTGGAGTTATGCGAAAGAACTAATTTAGTT
>NW_018238669.1:55209-62919 GCF_001263595.1 Phalaenopsis equestris | reverse complement strand
TAGACAAAGGTATGAAAAGATTTTTAAGGTTATATACTACGCTAGTAAAACTCTTAATGATGCTCAAATTAAATATTCTATTACTGAAAAAGAGTTACTGGCCATTGTGTATGCTTAAGACAAATTTAGATCTTTTTTAATTAGGACTAAATGCGTTGTGCACATTGATCACTCTCCTATTAAATATCTGATGCAAAAGAAGGATGTCAAACCAAGGTTAATTAGATGTATACTTTTAGAGCAAGAATTTAATCTTGTGGTTATCCATAGAAAGGAAACTGATAATCAAATTGCTGATCATTTGTCGAGATTAGAAAATCATGAATTATCTGACACCGACAATGAAATTACAGACAGTTTCCCTGAGGAACAACTTTATAATATTAATGAGTGGAAAATATCGTGATATGCTGATATTGTTAATTATATTGTAAGTGATATTTTGCCACCTATGCTGACATTGAAATAGCAAAGAAAAGTTCTTTCATGATGCGAAAGCATATTTTTTGGATGAACCTAATTTATATAAACAATGTAAGGATCTTATTATGAGAAGATGTATACCTTATGAAGAAACTGAACTAATCATTCAGAAATGCATTGATTCTGAATTTGGATGACATTTTGGGATTAATAAAAATGCTTATAAAATTTTACAAGTTGGATTCTATTGGCCTACTCTCTTTAAAGATGTTTACAGATACATAAGAACTTGTGATCAATGCCAATGAGTAGGCAATATATCTAGAAGAAATGAAATGCCTCTGAATTTCATGTTAGAAGTTGAGATCTTTGATGTTTGGGGATTAGATTTCATGGGACCATTTGTTCCTTCATCTCGGAACTTATACATATTAATTGCAGCAGATTATGTTTGAAAGTGGATTGAAGCACAAGCTTTACCTCGTTGTGACGTTAAAAGTGTTTCAAGTTTTTTAATGAAAGTATTTTCACTAGATACAGATGGTTGAGAATGACTATTGCTCTTAAGGATCAACAAAAGACAAAATTTACTAGTTCTTTTAGTAAGGATCTTATTATGAGAAGATGTATACCTTATGAAGAAACTGAACTAATCATTCAGAAATGCATTGATTCTGAATTTGGATGACATTTTGGGATTAATAAAAATGCTTATAAAATTTTACAAGTTGGATTCTATTGGCCTACTCTCTTTAAAGATGTTTACAGATACATAAGAACTTGTGATCAATGCCAATGAGTAGGCAATATATCTAGAAGAAATGAAATGCCTCTGAATTTCATGTTAGAAGTTGAGATCTTTGATGTTTGGGGATTAGATTTCATGGGACCATTTGTTCCTTCATCTCGGAACTTATACATATTAATTGCAGCAGATTATGTTTGAAAGTGGATTGAAGCACAAGCTTTACCTCGTTGTGACGTTAAAAGTGTTTCAAGTTTTTTAATGAAAGTATGTTTCACCTAACTGGGGGAAACCATTTGAACTGATGTGTGATGCTTGTGATTATGCTATTGGAGCTGTTCTTGGACAAATGTATGAAAAGATTTTTAAAGTTATATACTACGCTAGTAAAACTCTTAATGATGCTCAAATTAAATATACTATTACTGAAAAAGAGTTACTGGCCATTGTGTATGCTTAAGACAAATTTAGATCTTTTTTAATTAGGACTAAATGCGTTGTGCACATTGATCACTCTCCTATTAAATATCTGATGCAAAAGAAGGATGTCAAACCAAGGTTAATTAGATGTATACTTTTAGAGCAAGAATTTAATCTTGTGGTTATCCATAGAAAGGAAACTGATAATCAAATTGCTGATCATTTGTCGAGATTAGAAAATCATGAATTATCTGACACCGACAATGAAATTACAGACAGTTTCCCTGAGGAACAACTTTATAATATTAATGAGTGGAAAATATCGTGATATGCTGATATTGTTAATTATATTGTAAGTGATATTTTGCCACCTATGCTGACATTGAAATAGCAAAGAAAAGTTCTTTCATGATGCGAAAGCATATTTTTTGGATGAACCTAATTTATATAAACAATGTAAGGATCTTATTATGAGAAGATGTATACCTTATGAAGAAACTGAACTAATCATTCAGAAATGCATTGATTCTGAATTTGGATGACATTTTGGGATTAATAAAAATGCTTATAAAATTTTACAAGTTGGATTCTATTGGCCTACTCTCTTTAAAGATGTTTACAGATACATAAGAACTTGTGATCAATGCCAATGAGTAGGCAATATATCTAGAAGAAATGAAATGCCTCTGAATTTCATGTTAGAAGTTGAGATCTTTGATGTTTGGGGATTAGATTTCATGGGACCATTTGTTCCTTCATCTCGGAACTTATACATATTAATTGCAGCAGATTATGTTTGAAAGTGGATTGAAGCACAAGCTTTACCTCGTTGTGACGTTAAAAGTGTTTCAAGTTTTTTAATGAAAGTATTTTCACTAGATACAGATGGTTGAGAATGATTATCACTGACGGAGAATCCCATTTTATTAATAAATACATTCAGAGATTGGCAAAAAAATTTAGTATTATTCATAGAATCTCTACTTCCTATCACTAAAAAAAAAACTAGTGGGTTAGCTGAAGTTTCTAATAGAGAGATTAAACAAATACTTGAAAAGACTGTAAACCCTAGTAGAGTAGATTGGTCCACTAGACTGAATACAGCATTATGGGCTTACAGGACTGCTTATAAAACTCCTATTGGAATGACTTCTTACAGGCTAATTTTTGGAAAGACTTGTCACTTACCAGTAGAATTGGAGCATAAAGCATATTGGGCGATTAAAGAATTCAATTATAATTTGAAAGATGCTGGTGAGAAGAGATTGTTGCAATTGAATGAATTGAAAGAATTAAGAAATGAATCTTATGATAACGACAAAATTTATAAGGAGAAACTAAAGTTATGGCATGATCAAAAGATTAACCAGAAGAAAATCGAACCAGGACAAGAAGTTTTGCTTTACAATACAAGGCTGAAGTTATTATTTGGGAAATTGAAGTCTTGTTGGTTAGGACCCTTTACTGTGACTCAAGTTTATACTTACGAAGCTGTTGAAATTGAAGATCAAAAGACTAATAATAGGTTTAAAATAAATGGACACAGATTAAAGCCATATTTTGAGGGTAAAAGACCAAATTTTAAAGAGATTTTAATGATCAGTTAACCTGAATAATATCTGAATAGGTCCGCTGACGATGTTAAACCAAGCGCTTTATGGGAGGCAACCCATAGTTATCTTTATTTTTATTGTGATTATAGTATTTTTATTTGAAATTATCGTTAGTTTGTGGTAGTATTGAACTCTACTACTCATGTTTACCCTTGAATTATCATAAAAATTTAATTCATAGAAAAAATTGGAACGCATTTGGACCAAAGCAAAATTGTGAAATTTTTGCTTTAGGTGCTGACGGCGTCATCCAGGTCACCGACGGTGGGTTTTTTCTGAGAGTTGAGGAAATTAATTCTAAAGGCTTGCTGATGGCGCCATCGACGCCGCCAACGGCGAGAATGGTGGGATGACAGTTTCCAGAGTTTGAAATGACAATTTTTTGCCATTTTAGGCGAGAGTTACTCCCTATAAACTTCCAAATTTGGTTCCTAAGTTCATATTTCCCCAAAAACGAATTGAAAATCCACCAAATTCATCCCTATGGCATCCAATTCCCCTGAAAACCATAGATTGCGAGTGTTCAACTGGAGAAAGTTCATTAGTTCTGAGGTGTAGCAAATCTTCAACAAAGTGTTGATAAAGAGGAGATTAATTAAAGAAAGAGGATTCATGAATCGAGGATTGAACAATCCTTTGACAGCAGTTGAAGAGATGCTTGTGCGACGAAGATGGGAAGTGTTGTGCTACCTTGCAGCCGCCGTAGTTTTTCTTGTAGTGAAGGAGTTTTATGTTAATTTGCATGGAATCAACCAAGGAGTCATCTATGTGCAAGGTAGATGGATAACTTTTACTCCTGCACTGATTAATGAGTTATATATGATCTAGAATGTTCGTGTTTGCCATTATTCCAACTTCATCCCGACAAGAAACCTGATGAATGAGATCTACCAATCTTTGACGAAAGAAACTGAAGACTTGGAAATGAGAGAAAACGGGTATGTTAGTTTTTCTGCGACACTTCTAAACCCCGTTGCTAAACCATGGTACTTCTTCATTTCTGCAAAACTATTACCGACAATGAAGATCGGTAAATTTACTAAGGAAAGTGCTATTCTAAATTATTGTATCCAAATTGGACTGCTGATTGATATTAGATCGATAATTGTGAAGTTTATTTTGGGCCAGATCGTTCATGGATCAACTTATGGGCTTGGAAAACCTTCAAAAATTTTCTTAATCGGCATTCATTTCCAAGTATCTTATGAGAATTGAGAAAAGGTACTTCTACCTTGGAAGCCTTTGGACCCAACTGAGAGGTTCCCAGCCAATGAAGATGAGAATGATATGACTATTATTGTGGACCAATCGTCTCAGAATTCACTTCCTATTCAGCCTTTAGTTCCAGACAAGACACTAGTGATCCTACGCAAAATCAAGAAATTGGAGAAAGAGGTACAAAATGTTATGAATGTAATTAACAATATCTCTGATTTTTTCAATCATCTAGACTGGAGGATAAAAGAACAATTTGCTCACTCTGGACATATCAAAGATAGTTTGATACAATTGATAAGAAAAATGGGATTGATAGAAGGGGACTCTACTAAAGAATTCCCATACCAACCCTTCTATAACCTCTTCATTCATGTTCAATCAATGGGTGATATTAGAGGAGAAACAAGCACTGAATCAGAAGAGTAGTAGATTTACCGTGCTACCTGTATGTCTATGTGTGTAATTTGATTTGAACTTTGTGTTTATTTTGCTTTCAAATTTTGATTTTAGATCTCAGTAAGTTAAAATTGAGCATAGGATGTTTGTTTTCAGCATTTAGAGTGTTGTGGCTTGGATTGTGATGCTGAATTGATGTATCAAGGTTGAGAGAATTCCAAACTTATATGTGTCTTGTAACGTGTATTGTAACCCTTGAAATTTATATATAATTGTGATGTTTTGTGTTGTCAATGTTTATTTGTGTTAGTACATCATTTAATCACTTAAAATTTATATCTAAAATGATTGAACGGATGTCGTCGAGGCTTGAAATTGATCGAAATCTTAAAAATATGGAAATTGACCAAATTTTGAAAATCTCGCCGACGACGCCATTGACGTCACTGATGGCAGATTTCGACGGCGGATTTTTCTCGAGATTTAGGTTATTAATTCAATAGAGCTCGCTGACGGCGCCGAAGACCCCGTCGAAGGTGAGATCTCAAAAAAACACTTTTAACCGTGATTTTGACCAGTAAACCACCACTATTCATCATCCCCTTCCTGTTAAAAAATGATTGCTCTAGGGCTTGAAGATCCTAGATTTGAGGGCAATTTCAAAGCATTTAGACTCCATATTTTATCACCCCTCGGTAAGAGCTTCACTCCAACCTAAAAATATTTGATTTTCACCTTGAATTTCTTCCACATTGAGAAGGTCCGAAAATTTTGAGAATGTGGAGAAAATATTTAGAAAAAATTCATGGAATTTAGTTTTGAACTCTTGGAGTCACTCTTGGAAGCCATTATTTGAGTATTTGAAGTGTATTTTGGAATTTTTTTAAAATTTTGATTAGATTGACATGGCTACGTGACAAAAGAGGCAACTTGAGATTGAAGAGTCTCGCTTCGTCAATACAAAGGCTCAGTCAAGATTTAGTTTAGTATTTGAAGGGAGGAAATGTATACAAGATCAAGTTATTGAGAGTCCGAAAGGAGAAATTGAATGAGTTATTACCAAACGGAGGTGTGAAAATTTCTGTTATACCACCAATAAGGCTGCTGCAAATATTGTGAAAGAATTTTATGCCAATGTGTACTATTATGATGACGGAACTGTTCTAGTGCGGGGATTATCTGTTGAATTTAGTGCCTCCTACATTAACTCCATTTATGAAGTCCCAGACTCCTATAGCTTCCATTATGAAAGCTTCAGTACAATGAAGACCCGCTAAATGATGTCATCAACTTTCTCATTGATGGGAAAGGGACATGGAAGATAAAGCAACGAGAATGGGTAAATTTTTATGCTTCCATGTTGAATGCAACATCTAAAGAGTGGCACTATTTTATTTCCTCTACTCTGTTACCTACCTATCACCATAGTGAGGTAACAAGAGATAGAGCTAGTCTAAATTTATGTATTCAGAATAATCAAACTATAAATGTGGGCAGAATTATTTTTATGAATATATTGACCACGGCAGAGAGTGCAATAAGTGGAGGACTGGGACATTCTGGCCTCATTTATGCACTTTGCTAACTTTCTGGAGTTGAAGTTGAAGATGATGAAGAATGGGTTTACGCTACGAAACCCATTAGTAAAGCTAATTTGAAGGCATATGAATCCCATGAACCCATGAAAAATGGAGATCTAAAAATGGAGATCTGGGAGTAGGAGTCAATAACCTTCTACTAGTAGAGATATCCCCTCTATTAGTTATGACCTTCCTTCCTCTAGTTCCCCTAATTCCTAATCACTGATTTGATGGATGAGTTGACCTTGCAGCGGAAGAGCATAGAGCTGATAAATGAAAGGATTGGCAGTTTAGAATGTTGACACAATTACGATAGTGAGTACCTTCAGAGGCATTCAAATTTTGAGGTAGCTTATTATTAAGCTCAGGACCGGCACGATAGAGGTGAGCCTGATGTTACTTTTCCTGAATGCCCCCGTTACACTCAATATCAGCCCAATCCACCTGCTGACCAGGGAGATGAAGATATAGCATGGGATTTTGATATATGATAGTAATTGATGTACTTTTATTTTTGTAATTTGTGTAATAGAGATAGTTATTTTTATGTTGTAATTGGACAAATTTTAATTGTTGTTATAATTATTTAGTGTGGTAGTTGAAATTTGCATGTGTAATTATAATAGATGTTGATTAGTAATTTGTAAGATTGTAATGTGATGTGATTTTTATTTGCATTTTAATATCTTTGTAATTATTTTTTTTAAGTATTGTGGATGTGTTAGCGAAATATTTTGTTTGTATAATGTTTAGTTTTGTACTTATTTCAAAATTTCATTACCTAACAAATTCTCTAATGATTTATATGTATAAAAGTTATATGTATAAAAGGCTCCTAATATTATAGACCAGTTGAAGTAAAAATTCTGAGAAGGACTGCAAAATTTCAAAATGATGACAATGCATAAAGTACTGAGGTATGATTTATATTTAGAATTTTTCTTTCCACCTGTATCATTCCATATTGAAAAATTTAAATTTGGGGAGGGAAGAAAAATATTAACTGTTAGATGTTGTGAATTTAATTCCGCTGTTGCGAATTTAATTCAAAGAACTATATTTTATAGATATTTAAATATTATGATAGAATTAAATGAATATTTTTTGTAAGGAAAATTAAAATTGTAGATTAAGATATTTAGTATAAAAGAATAAGACTATAGTTAACTATTTAAAGTAAATGAAACTATATTTTTAAGTGTTAAGAATCTTGGAAATTTATTTGAGAAGAAAAGATTGGGGCTCAATGATGTAAAAGCTATGAAATATTTATAAGGTAAAGGAATGCTTTGAGTTTCAAATTTAAGGAAAGAAA
>NW_018238669.1:53551-55184 GCF_001263595.1 Phalaenopsis equestris | reverse complement strand
ATATAGTAATCCTCACTTAAAAAAGGAAAAAAAAAAGGTTGACAACAATCCATGAAAAGAAAAGAAAAATATATAGGATTGAAAGCAATCCAAATGAAAAAGAGAAAAGAAAGAAAAAAGTATAAAAGTGAGGAGAAGCATGAGGAGATGCCTAATAAAAAATTGGCTTTACTTGGACCTACCTAAAGGGAAAACCTAAATACATTCCTGAACATATATATATGGACTAGCATCTTTTACTAATAGTTTTCTCATAAAGTTCCTATCATTTGATCATTCTAAGTGACTTGATATTACAACATATAATCATTCTTGAAATGAATAGAAAATTAGAACTCTTAAACTTGATGACTAGATAATCTTGTACCTACAGAGTAAATTTAATTACTTGAATTTTTTCTAAAAATCTAACTATGATATTTACCTAAATCAAACTTATAGTATTTCTGAATTTAAACTTTACTACAATAGATCATAACTTTTATGTAGTACTCAAATTACTTGAGGAGAAGTAATAGTTAAGTTTGGGGGATTTTGACCAAAGGAAATTATGTTTAGATTTTCATACCTATTTTACACTAATTTTGATGATATTTTACTTTAAAGAAAGGTATTTTTTGATGTTTTGTTGCAGGTATGTTGAATTATGGTCATTGGTGCAAAAAGATGCAAAAAGGAGCAAATTTGGAGCGAAAAAGACCAAAATATGAAGATTTGAACTAGGGCGCCGACGTCGAGCCCAACGGCGCCGGGTTTTTCCTGAGAGTTCAGAATCAAATATTCCAGAAGGCCACCGATGGTGCCCTCGAGGCCACCGATGGCAAGATCGATGGTTATATCAACAGGTGCATTGAACGTGGACGATTTTTGAGGGGATGCTTAGGCAACTCTTGGGAAAACTCTTCTACAACTTTGAGAGAAAATTTTGGCCTAAAATTGGAGAGTGTGTAGAGGGCGTAGAGTGTAGAGAGTTTAATTTAGGGTTAGATTGTGAGGAATTCTTTGTGAGAAATTCCTTGAGAGATTGTAAGAGGGGAGGGAAAGTGAGAGATTTTTTCCTCCTTGCCGCTTCGAAGAAGAATTCTGTGCACTGTAAAAATAGGAAGAGATTCAGAGGAACTTTGAGGAGTTTGCTTGGGGAGGAATTAGAGATAAGTGGTATTTACTTATTGTAGTTTGTATGAATTTGCTTTTATATATAAATTTTGAGTTTTGTTGTATCTTCCCCATGAGTTCTTAGTTGTTTTCTTTGTCTTTCTCCTTGTCTTAAGATTTTGTGAAATGGTGATTTGAATTGGTTGAGCCTTGAGAATGTTGAAGAAATTATGATGATCTTTTCACTTCGATCTTAATTTACTTTCAATCTGGCCAACAATTGATTTGTTAAAATATGTTGAGTTTTACAACTAAAGTGAATATTACATCCAAGATTCAAGGAGGTAAAAGTCCTTGAAAGTTGGGTGCAAATAAATAGGAAAATAAAATTATCTGGCGTAGAATTGAAGATTTTAGAGTGACAGAATAAAATCCTCAATTTGCTCCTATCGTTTAGGTGCTAAAGTGTGGATGTTAGCCCTCAGGCGAAGGGAACGTGGGAGCTCCGAAGTGAGAGTCGGTATCCTCCCAGCCTAGC
>NW_018238669.1:51544-53412 GCF_001263595.1 Phalaenopsis equestris | reverse complement strand
TTATTAAAATTACATATTTATTTCAATTGTCTATTAGTGACAGATAAGCAATTTGAACTATATTGTTGTGATTAAGTATTGATTTTCTAAAATCTTAGTTCGTAGCCTCTAATATTACTCCCTGTGGGATCGATATCCAGGACTCCATTAGATCCCTGTATTACTTGAGCGATACTTATACTTGCGTTGATATGTGTGACTTTGCAATTATTGAATATTTTATATACATCTTTATCGAATGTATAACCGTTGTCAAGTTTTTGGCAGTGTTCACTGGGAATAAAATCTTCTAGCAGTAGTATCAACTTCTTGTATTTTTAAGCATATATAAAGTCGCTGTCAACCTCACACCAATCCTCGGAGAAATTAAAATTTAAAGGAATCGAAAGCCTTAACATCCATTAAAGGGGGCCTCATACCGGGGGCCTCATACTTAATTTTTTGAAGAAATCAGAAGCCTTAACATCTATTGAATGGGGCCTCACATCGATCCTCGGAAATTTGAAATTTGAAGGAATCAGAAGCCTTAACATCCATTGAAGGGGGCCTCACACCGATCCTCGGATATGGGGAGTCAAAATTTGGGTACTGACTCCAAGGGTCATATGAAAACAGCTTAGAGAGTTTGTGATGTTGAATTTGCAGAAATGTGTCATATGAAAATGTTGATTTTGTTGAAGAAGATTTGTAGAGTTTTGTGGGGCTTTGTGCAGAATGTGAAATTCTGCGAGGATGTGAAGAAAGTTAATGCAGATAAAGATTGTTGTATTGCGCACACAAAGAGTAAGAAACTCTGAAAACAAGAGAATCCACTCAACAGATTCATTTTCTTTTCCTGTTGTTTTTAATTTAATTTTTGAAAATATCTTTAAAATTTTAATTTTAGTTGGTTGACTTTCAAAAGAAATTTATTTTGTTGTTTATTCATTTGTGATTATTTTATTTGAGTTTTATTTATTGTTAAAGGTTTGTTGTTTCGTTCTTCGTTCATTAAGATTCTGAACCAACAAGTGGTTTGTGGCTTCCATCCATCACACAAAAAGAAATTGACAAAAAGACACATTTCTGAGAGAAATTTTTATTAATATGCTTCAATAAACATGTCACAGATCAAACATAGGCTAACGCCTAAAAAGGTACAGTATATACTCCATGTTGAAGTACATCCAGAACATCTCATGCCATGCATACATTGTAGGCTGAATATATCAGATAAACATCATGTTGCTATATAAAAAAAAGTGGACCCTCTGACCATCTCTACCAGGTACGACGAGCTTCTGATCAAGCAGACCTTTTAAGCCATGCTCCAAGATAAGAGTTCCCTTCGCATATACTTAGAGGTATAACTCTCTCATAGCTCGTATGGCAGTAGCTCTTCCAGTTCTGGGTCTAGCTGGAATCTATATTGTATTTTGTTGTCGTCCATCCTATAGAAGGTCATAGGTACCCTACGGTGTCGCACTCCTGGAATGCAATGTTTGGCAAAATCTACACCGTTTACGAGCACTAAACCGACTGGTAGCGGAATCTCCATAGAACCTCTAAACTTACCAGGGCTGACGATATCGATTTCTTTCCCAAATAAAATATTACTCTTGCTCAGAAATGGGACCGTCCAGAAGGGTCTTACAAAATGATGACGATCAATGTGTGGAGGAATGCAATCACCCTCGTCATAGTTGTTGATAATACAATTATTTGGAATGCAGGTAGCAGGCATAATACTCCATCTAACCATTCTTTTGGTCATCCACTTTATCATTGGTGGTAGTGGATCTAATTGATCGAGTCTGAGGATCCCAAGCGGATTCCCCTATCTGTCATTTGCAAAGTTGTAGCAGCAGCCACACTGGATAGTAAACCTC
>NW_018238669.1:40879-51534 GCF_001263595.1 Phalaenopsis equestris | reverse complement strand
CTATTCCTCGCATCCATTTCCTCGGCTTGGAATAGGTCCTTTCCATAAGTAAAACTGCTCGACCTCTGTCCCTTAGGTAAAAAATGCAGTCAAGAATACTTTGTTCGTCAGTCTCTGAGAATACTCTAGTATAGAGTTCTAATCCCTCCAGTATGTTAATGAATTTTCTCTAGACTTCTTTATAAAATTCAAATTCTATTTTATTTACTTTGCTTATTTTGTAGTACTCCATCGTACTAGGAGTCGGTAGCTGTCATGGGCGTTCGTCCCTCTGAACATCAACAGGGACCCAAACTGGGGCTGGCTGATCTGGAACACGAGACTCGGCATCTAGCGGGATGTACGACCCTGGGCTCCATGGTACATACTGATCTGTCCCCAGTGGAACTAATGGCTCATCCATCATAAAATCTAAAGTCTGAGACCCATTAGTGTTAGAGGTATGCTCTTCCAATGTACTAAAACATTATAAATGTAGAACATTGCAATCCGGGCATTCTATAAATGCCCCTGTGGCTGATGTCCCTGCAGGTATTTCAGTGTTGCACGTCGGGCAACCCTTACATAAAACATCCAAAGCTGAAAGTGTATCTAACTCTGTCACGAACTCTGGATCTTCATCCATGGTGGGTAGGCTAGCAGAAGTTTCTTTCATGTCCGGATCATAAATATGCCCCTCAGGAATGCGGGTGAGTAAGTTGTTCATCTATCTCTGACGTCTGCATTCTTGTCGTAGAAAAGCCATATGCTTTTTGCTGCTGGCATTCCTGCGTTGCATCCTGCGAAGCGAGGCACCTGGTAGTCGTTTGATATTGGAGGACATTAGGCCTTCAGCTGGTGTAGCTACCATGGAGGGTAGATGGTTGGGCCCTTACATCGGATCTTGCTCTGTTATCATGTTCTTACCTTTGTGTGATGCATTATCTTTGGCAGTTATTATCTTTAACGGTCACCCTCAGTAGTGAAGGCAATCCCTCTTTCTCTTTGCAACTGACTACATTCATGAGAGGACCTTCGTCGTCCATATCAACCTGGTTAAAATCCATGTTGAAGTCTATGGTACCGCCCTATAGCGCCATCTCCTCATTTAGTGCGACGCTCCAGCCAGCCTTAAAAGCAAAGATCATCCTCTTTCCCGACATTTTTCCGCAGACGACAAGAAAAACGTTAGTGGGCCAAAACTTGACATGTGAAACTTGGCATGAACAAGAAAAAAACAAAGTACTTATTGAAGTAAATTTTAGATTATTTTAGTAAAATGAATTGTTTATTTATGTATGAATTTTGTTTAAGTTTTTGTAAATGAGTTTTGTTAAATTTAGTAAAACATTATACTTAAAAGTGGAAAGGAGAAAATTTGAAGTTTAAAATTTTCATTATATTGAGGTTAATTATAAAATTTGGACCCGGTCATAGACATTTGGCCACATAGATAACTCAAAAATAATGAAAGTTTTAAAATCTCAAAGCAAGTAGACCCAAGTGGCATCAGGCTGCAGGTTTACTGATATCGTCCATTTATTGGTAACATGGGTCTATCGTCCCGGAAGTCCACTAACTGGTAAGCTCCTCCTATGTAGACCTTTTCAATGATAAATGGTCCATCCCAAGTTGGCTCGAACTTTCCACCTATTTTTGCGGCATGCAAGAATAGGCCTTTTGAGCACATGTACGAGGTCACCAACTTTGAATGTCCTTGGGCAGACCAATTTGTAATGGGCTTGTACCATCTTCGCCTGGTAAAGCTCCAAATGTTGTTGTGCATCTAGTCATTTTCCCTTGAGACTCTCCAGTTCTTCAAGTCTGAGTTTTGCACTTTCTTCTATTGTGAGTTGGTTGGCAATTGCAACTCTAAGAGACGATGTCTGGATTTCTTGCGGTAGCACGGCCTCGGACCCGTACACGAGCATAAAGGGTGTACACTGAGTGGGAGTTCTGAAAGTCGTCTGGTAGGCCCATAAGGCTTCTAATAGTTTGTTGTGCCAATCCATTTTATTTTCATCCAAAGTTTTCTTCAAAATTTGTAGCAATGTTTTGTTGAAGGCTTCAGTCAGGCCATTTGCTCTAGGGTAGTAAATCATAGAGTATCTTCAATCTATCCCATGTCTTTTGATAAAATTGTTAATCTTTATGCTTCTGAAAGCTGTCCTATTGTCGGAAATTATTCTTCGCGGTACTCCAAAATGGTAGATAATTTGGCTGTTGAAAACTTGAAGGACATTTTGTGTCGTAACCTCACACAACGATACTGCCTCTAACCCTTTGGAGATTTAATCTATAGTGACAGGTATATACCTGTGTCCTTTGGAAGATGGAGGGTCTATCGGACCTATTATGTCCGTGCCCCAACGCTCCAATGGCCACGAGGCAACAGTTTGGTGTAGCACATTCGGAGGCTGGTGTAAAAGCACCTAATGTACTTGGCGTTGGTGACATTTTCTGACTGTATCCATGCAGTCGGACATCATCGCTGGCCAATAATATCTGATTCTTTTGATCTTCATTTTAATTTTTGCCCCGGACTGGTGAGCGCCACACAATCTGGTATGTACCTATTTGACAATATTTTGTGCTTTGACTCTGCTCAAACACCGTAGCCACATTTGGTCGAATGATCTTCTATATAGAACATTACTCATCAGGGCGTAAGACATAGCCCTTCTTGTAATATGATGTGCTTTAGGCTTGTCTTCTGGCACCTTTCCAATATCCAAATATTTTATTAATGGCTTGCACCAATCTTCGTTAATATCCGCAACTGTATTTATTGTTTCTTATTTTCTGAGCTTATTTAGAGTTTCGAGGTCAATCTGAGACAAGACTTGTTTTCCTTTCATTGTGATTTCAATGGAATCCTCCGGGGCACATGTAATTTCCTTAACAATTTTTTTTAGGGCGTTGACATGGGCATTATCTCCCATAGGAATCTGGTAGAAAGTCAACTCGGAGATCTGTTCCAGGTGCTTCATCGTGTACTGATGGTATTTTATTAATCTTGGTTTCAAAATTCTGTATTATCTGATGACTTGCTGGATGACGAGTTGGGAGTCTCCATAGATGGTAATGTTTGTTTATATCTATTGAGATTGTCATTCCCAATCCGGTAATCAATGTTTTATATTTAGCTTGATTGTTGGTGCACGTCTCTGTCAGGTGGTATGAGAACCTCAACATACCTTTACCTGGTGTGATCAAGATCAAACTGATCCCTGTTGTGCGTGGTATAACTGTGCCTGGTCCTTTGTCTTTCTGGCTGACGAAGCACCGTCGAAGTACATCTCCCTACGTTGCACACTGGAGAATTCCATTTGTAATATTTCCTCGTCTGGTAACTCGTCATTGAGAGAGGACCCAGCTGGCAGTGGGTGTGCAGCGAGAAAGTCTACTAGTATCTGTCCCTTGATAGCACGGAGGGGAAAAAAGTTATATCAAATTGCAATAAGCTCATTGACCATCTTGCTAGATGTCCGGAGAGTGTTGGTTGGGTCATTAGATATTGCAATGGATTAAATTTCAATATTAAGGTAATCTTATGAGAAAACATGTAATGTCTAAGCTTTTGAGCTGCGAAAATCAATGCTAGACAATGCATTTCAAAAGGTGGATACAGTATTAGACAACGACTCAGGTAGTAGTGTGCATTTTCTTTACCCTCATCATTGACTTGGGCTAAGAGGGCTCTAAGAGAGTCATTTAAGGCCGCGGTATAAAGTATCAACGGTTCCCCTGAGATAGGGGCTACCAAAATAGAAGGTGTCATTAAATATTGTTTAACGTCCTCGATGGCTCGCTGGCATTTCTCTTCCCAAACGAATTTGGCATCCTTTTTAATTAATGCCGAGAAAGGCTGACACCTACCTGAGAGATTAGAAATAAAGCGTCTCAGATATGCCAACTTCTCTTAGAAGGAACTTAGTTGTTTCAAGGTTTTAAGAGGAGGAATTTCTAAGATAGCTTTAATCTTATCCGGGTCGATCTCGATTCCCCGATGACGGACAATGAATACCATAAATTTCCTGGAGGTAACACAAAAGACGCACTTTAAGAGATTCATTTTAAGTACATATCGTCGTAACCGTTCAAATCTGATCCTCAAATCATACAAATAGTCTTTACCTTTGATGACCAAATCATCCACATAACATTTTACTTGGTTGTGAATGAGGTCATAAAAAATCTTCGTCTTTGCGCTCTAATATGTCGCTCCATCATTCTTTAGACCGATGGACATCAATGTGTAGCAGAAAATTCCAATCGGTTTTCTGAAGGCTGTAAGTGCTGCATCCTCGGGATCCATCTTGGTTTGATTGTATCCCGACGATCCGTCCATGAAGGAGAAAATTTCATGTGTCGAAGCGACGTCCACCATCATCTCTGGTATGGGTAATGGAAACTCGTCATTTGGGCATGCTTTGTTCAAATCTCTAAAGTTAAAGTAAGCACGGACCTGTCCATTTTTTTTCTTATAGGTACAATGTTAGCCAACCAGGTGGGGTATTGTTCTTCATTCACAAAATTGGTGTCTATTAATTTCTTCACCTAGGCGATGAATTATTTTTCTATTTTGAGGTGCATTCTCCTAGGAGCTTATTTTACTGGGGTTATATTCTTGTCCACCCCAAGTTTATGAACTTCAACATATGTCAGCAGTCCTGACATTTCATAGTAGCTCCATGCGAAGCAATCTTAAAATTCTATTAAAAGTTTGATCAATTCTGCATATTCTTCGTCATTGAGTAGAGAACTTATAAATGTAGGTCGGGGTTGTTCTTTAGTCTCGAGGTTAATCTCTTTCAATTCATCAACTGTAGATTTAATTTCCTCCTCAAACTCTTGCGGAGCATCTTCTATTATTTGATTAATAGAGTCATCCTTTATATCAAGGTAATCCTCTTCTGACTCACTAGTAACAACCATGCAAAATTCAGAATTATCGACTGCTCCGACTGCACCAAATACGAGACCTTCTTTTGAATTTAGAGTTTGACTTTTACCATTCCATAATTTTTCAAAAAGTTGAAATTTATCTTTCAACATTTGTTTTGGTAAGTGTCCTTGTTGAATTAACTTTTGAACACAAGGTGAGAAGTAACCAAAAGGCAATTCCATTAATTCATTAGGATCATCATCCAAATTTACATGTTTCTTAGGCTCAGTAGAGGTAGAAGCATGCTAAAATTTGATCAGCTTTGAACCAACATTACGGACTTCCTTGACATCTAAACTCTCGACTTTTTGAGGGAGACTTAGAGTGAGGGCCATAACATTCACATAGTGGTTTATCCGATCATACATTGTTTCATATTCATTCCTCTTTGTATCTTATAGGGATATCTCGTACTGAGGTTTCTTCTATCTTGTCATCATTATCTTGTTTTCAAAACTATCTTCATCACCAACGTTGATGGTTGGCCTATTCCGTTCAACAATTAAATTGATCCTTCCTCGTCCACGTTCCCGACCTCAACCTCGGGTGTGCAAACTAAAAGAACCTTCACCAACTCATTGTAAGGGAGTGGTAAAAGATCGTTGAAGCAGAGTTGAATGGCCTCCTCTTTGTAATTCTTCTGAATCTTCATCTTTTATTGTGATAACTTCACGAGAGAAGACTGTCCTCTTTAGAGGCGCGTAGTAGGCGACATCTTTATGGATACCAACTTCATGCACTGAAAATGGATGTAGGTCTCCTTTGATGTAATTTTCTTGACCATATTTGTGGTATTTGATGCATTGGTGTAGAGATGATGGAACCATATTATGCTCATGAATCCATAGTCGACCAAGTAGAGCGTTAAAAGATGTCTCGGCATCGATGATATAAAATTTAGCGGTTGTCACGAATCAACCTTCATAAGTAATAATAAGTAATATAATTAATCCAAGGGCTCTTTCTCCCTTTTGGTTGAATCCTCTTAACATCATTTTATTAGCCGTAAGCTCTTAAGCTTCAAAATCCAAATAGACCAATGTCTGTAGGCTCATTAAGTTAAGAGATGTTGGATAACACAAATCTGCCAATGTTGATGGAGATGTAGAACGGACGGTTGTGGTCGGCGGTACCGAGCAGCAGGTCTTCATTTATGAAGGTTACCCCAGGTTGTTCTTTCAACAAGCAAACTTCATCTGAGGATGTACTGGCCAACTAAGCTAAGAAAATTTTTGGGTCAAGCAAAGCTGTAACCAGAGACTCTCTCATCACCTTTGATAGGATCAGAGTGTCGTAGATGCTTAGTAAGGTCGGCAACTTCCTAAGATGAGCTAGCACATTATAGTCCACTTTGTATGATCCTTTGATTTTATCTTAATCATAGTCATTATCTGCTTTCCTTTATCTGTTAGAGATGTTATTGGTGGTAACACGTTTCCGCTCCTTAAGTTAACCTCTGTGATTTCTTCTTCTTGAGATATCATTGTTGAATCTTCTGGTGTCTCTTCCTCCTTGTTAGAAAGATCTAAGTTGATGGTAAGCGCTGTACCTTGATGCTCAAGAAATGGCTCCTCGTTATCGGTGCTATCGTAAGCGGTGTCATTGATGTCTTCTTTGGACTTGACAACGAGTTTGTCATACTTGTGTACGATTTGAGGATCATTTTGGGGATTAAGATCAAATTTAGATTGGTCATAATTATGTACGTTATCATCAGAAACATTTAAAACATAGCCAAAATCACAATCATTATATTCATAAGACCCCGGAGGGACAAAAAGATAATCATACAAAGTCAGGGGTTCGAGGATTTTCTTCCCCGAATCCAAGACAACAAATCTAGTAGAGGCAACTCCTATACTACCCCCCATGCTATCAATCTTTGTAGTGATGCTTCTCTTCTTCTTCTTTGTCCTTGACTACAATGGCTCTTCTGATAAAACCTTCATCCCAGGCTTGATATGCTGGGGACTCTGAATGGAGGCTTGTCTTGATGCAGGTTGGATCTTGTTCAGTATTTTCTTGGATGATCTCCTCCAGACCTCATTTCATTCTTCATCTCAAGTATATGCAGAAGATTATTTTGATGGATCCCGTATTTGATTGAGGACCCCATATTTGATTGAGGACCCTCTTGAGTTCACCCCAAGTTGTACTCCATCCATCTGTTTCAGTATACGGATCAGCCAAATTGGGAAATCGGCTCATCCAAAATCACATTTATCGAACCCCTTTTCAGGTTCTTTTAAATATTCTTTCGGAATTGGGATATTCCCTTCTTTAATGTTCTTCTCAAGCCAATCCTTGAAAACGAAACATTCTCCCAAGCAGCCGGTGGTATGGGCAATAATTTTGTTCATTCTTCTTATCCACCTTTTCAGGCTTCTTCGAATCTGGTAGTTTGAACTCTGGCTTCTTCATCAGACTTTTTAATATTTTAGGTATAGCTTCAACTTTGAAAGAATACACCGTTTTACGTCATTCTGACAGGGACATCTTCTTATTCCTTGTCCGTGGTGATCCTTCTTGAGGCGGTTGCAGGTTGGATTGACTACTCATTTTCTGAACGTACCGTGATGAAGACTAGCAAGGATCTTCCGCATATATTTTTATCGGTTGCTTCCTTTTTTGATGGTCGCAACTAGTCCTGATTTCTTTTCGAACACTCTGGTCACCTTAGCCTTTTCATGTGGCTCTATGTGCTTGATTTCCTCTTGAAGATTGCTGGCTTTACTGAGTAGCTTCTTGAAGGATTTGATGGTGAGTCCCTTAAGAATGAAAGCTACTGGCCCATGAATGCTCTTGAGTAGAATTTTAATTGCATTATGTTCCTGTTGCAGAGGTTCACATTTCATGCTAAGGTTTCTCCACCTCAAAATATAGTCCACCAAAGTTTTGCTAGGCTTTTGTTTTTCCATCACGAGCTCTCCAAAAGACACATGATGTTGTGCCCCGATAAATCTTTTCACAAACAACTGTTCTAACTCAGAAAATGTTTTAACTGACCAGTTGGGCATGTTAGCGCACCAGTCGAAAGCAATTCCTGACAAGCTGTTGATGTACTACTAGAAGAGTAGAGCTTCACTATTTCTCGTGTTGCCACAGCTGGCTCTGAAATGTACTATGTGTTGTCTGGGATTTCTAGTCCCATCAAATATCTTTAAGTTTCGAGCTACAAAACCCTTGAGGAAAGGTGCTACATCGAGTTCCTTTGGGTAAGGCATACCCTTTAGAACCAATGCACCACCCTTAGATTGGGTTAAGGTGTCTCGCACTTGTTCAACCATTTGCTTGAATTCCTTTTCCGGTATGGAACCTGATGGAGAATCCTTTCTATGTTGCTCGTCTCTATTTGCTAAAGCAACATCTCTTCTTTCATGTGTGATGTGTATGATTTCTGGCTGATTGATCTCTAGAGAAGCCAAATGCGGCGCTTGTGATTGCCCCTGAATAGTGGCCATAGCGATCATGGGTGCGGTCATCTCTTTTATTCTTTTCTCTAGTAGACTAACTTGCTCATCCCTTAGGAGGATAGCCCAACGTAGTTCATCTACGGCATTTTATTTGGGGTGAGGTTGAGCCTCATGTGCAGATGTGGCAGCTCTTGTTTCAATTGCATGGACATCCATGAAATCTTCCTCCAAGTAATCATTATAATCAGAATCTTAATCATTACTATCGACATAAACTCCGTTTTCTCGAGCTAACTCAAAAATCTCGATCCTGAATTTCTCAACTTTCTTTTCAATTATTGATTCCTTAATCGCTTTAAGATCTGTAGGACCCTGATGGACATCCTCAACCTGTTCCTCCATCTCGCTAGCTATTATTGCGACGATGTCAGATATTTCAGACGCTGGTTTCATTCCCTGTTTTTGTCCTATGGGTTCACTGGACTGAATCGGTGTAGCAACCTTGGGTACCCATACCATTTCCTTTTTCGATGATGATATCTCAAGACGAAGTGTCTTAGTAGAGACATCAGTATGTTGAGGGAAAGTATGCTCCCCGTGGTGTAGACCGGTTACAGTGTCAGGTAATCATCTTGTCTTTGCCTTTGGGATTGTAGGAATATCTCCATAATGGGTGACGGGTAAGATTTTTGGACCCAGTCTCGACCTAACCGGTTGACGGCCTGCGGTCCTCATGGCAGTATAATCAGTAGTAACTACTGTGGTATCCACTCTGTTCCCTAAACGGAACCAAATGGGGATACAAGTTGGTACACTCCAGTTGTCTTGTGTCATCTGACAAACTTGACGCCCTTCAAAATTTCCTTCTTCATGCGATTCCTTCTTCATGCGATGGATCTTCATGCGATGGAAAATTGCATGTCCCACTCGTTTAAGCAACTCACTAACTGAACATCCTTCTTTGGTAGCTAGCCTTCTAAAAACTGCACTAAGTCGGTTGATAGGAGTGAACTTCTTTCTCTTCTCATCATGTCCATGAAGTGATGGTAATGCGGCGGCAATTTTCCGAATACTCTCATATCCATCAGTATCCTTTAGAGGATGGAACCTACTCCCTCGTAGGAGTGGATAAATTTTCGGTATTACTTCTTCAACTTGATGAGACTCCTCCTCAAAGGGTGTCTTCTTGGGAGCCTGCACTGTGATGGCCCTCCGAACTCTTCTATTGCGGTTCCTCTTTTGAGTTCAGGTCAGTGGTACATTCTCCAAACTTGATCCGATTTCAAACATGGGTGGTGGGACAGTTAATCCCTCAGTCGGATCCTCAATAATCATTACTTCTTTCCCCTTAGCAGCAGCGGGGCTAGCAGGTTTGGCGGGTCTCGTGACGGCAGTAGTCTTAGACTTCTTGCAAGCAGAGAAGTCTTGAAGGTAGTTCAGCTAAATTCTACATATGGTTCCTGTTCATGTATTTCTGGTGCGGCGATCTTCATTACCACAAATGGGGCTTTCGTGAAGATGACCTCGAGATCTTCAAATCCAGCTCCAAATTTGATGGTAGGAGTGAGGTTAAAGGCTTCGAGACTCGTTGGCAGGTTGCAGAAAAAGGTCAGCGTTGGGTAGGCCATTACAGCAGGCTTTAAAACGGAAAGTTTCAGGGTTAGCTATATGGCCAAAAACCTCATAATTTTTAGTGCAAACACTAAAAGTAGAGGCTGATCTATAAACCAGGCAGGTCTTAATTTATGGATATTTTAAAATCTTGTTTAAGAAAAATCAAGAAGTGCAAAATTTAATTAATGTAAAAAAATTTCAAAGTGCGTGCAGCACAACACGATTTGCAAAGTAGCAAATAAAATTTGAAAGGGAGATGTGAAGTATTTTAGGACCCAGTGCGAGACCCATTTAGTGGCAGATAATGCCCAGGTGGAACTAGTCCACCTACACACATATTGGGGGTCCGACCCCACATGAAAGTTTAAAAAGTCCTTAATGGCCTTCCGAACCCCTCTGTTCAAAGATGGTTGAACAACCAGTCCTGAAGTCCAAGGAGTTAGCTGTACTTTCCTAAGATAGAAATGGGAAAAGTATGCCAATGAAAGAAGGGTAATTTGGTTCAAGAGGGACATGAACATATTATTAATGTCTGAAGATAATATTTCTTAATTTATATGAATAGAAAAGCTTGTCCCCAACGGAGTCTCCAGACGCTGTCGGCACTATTTTGGGTTGGAGAGTTGCCCGTAAGAAGCTGTTGGTCACCGGAATTGAAATCTCGTTGCCCACTTCAGAAGGACGTTTTAATTTACATATAT
>NW_018238669.1:18279-40656 GCF_001263595.1 Phalaenopsis equestris | reverse complement strand
GTTTATATTAAGCTGGGTTCGGACATGCTTCCTATGAGGCAAGCCGCTATAGTTAGTTACATCTAAATGACCAAAGTCACCTAAGCAGACTCTCGATAAAAATCAAGAAATATTATCTTCAAAGAGTTTCA
Organism: Phalaenopsis equestris; assembly: GCF_001263595.1. Lineage (NCBI taxonomy): Eukaryota > Viridiplantae > Streptophyta > Magnoliopsida > Asparagales > Orchidaceae > Phalaenopsis > Phalaenopsis equestris. The sequence continues at coordinate 40,525 of NW_018238669.1, read as the reverse complement.
AAGGGTAGGACTTTTCGATCAGACGTAGAGGTGTGAAAAGGGATTGGTTCAAATTTAGAACATTTTGTTGTAGAGTCCAAAGGAGAAAGAACTAAGGGATGTCATGGATCTAGAGGAGAACCTCAGTGACTTCCCAAGCTATCGTAATGTTTGGCTCCAGTTTTGAGGAGAAATATTTAGGTGTTTCATCTTGCCAATTTTATTAGTTAAGGCTTACATTTGTCTGAAACTATCACACAAATAGCCTGGAAGATGTGAGATTTTAGGTCGTGACAAACGACAACCTCAGAATCCGAAGGCGAGTTAGGGCTCATATTGTATAGCAGGGCTATACAAAAGCCTAAAGATAAGGTTAGGATTTAGTTGCATAAGCAAGAAACGTCGAAGTGCTATGACTTTGTTGTTATATCTAAGGAAGGAAGATTGGTTTAGTTGAGGAAGACATGTTTTGCTGTTGAAGATGGCCGTGCTGTCCACCATGCCAGCTCCAAGCTCATTGCCATGATGAGTTTGAGTTTTCTAGTGTGTCAAGTTATAATGTCAAATCAGGTGGCCTTATGGTTGAAGTTCCTTAAATTTTATGGGGGCAAGTTAAAGTTGATTAGAGCCGGTTAGGATCCTACGGTTCCCTTGTTCCAGCACCACTATTTTCTATTGGGTTCACTTAGTCCAAATGAATTTATTAAACTCAACTTAACGAGTTCCATAATTTAATTTAGACCTTGGGAAGCCTCGTTAGCAACCGTTGGTTACCTCCTCCAAGGAATTTCATTCATCCTATAGAGACATCTTATTTTAGTTGAAGTTGTAGTTTTATGTAATATTTGTGATTAAATTTTGATTTGTTTTATATTTTGAATGTTGTGGGGGTGAATTTTATCTTGGTTGATTTTAGTTTTGGTTTTGGTTTTTGTTTTGTGGCTATCCTGATAGTTTTAGTTTTCATGCAGGGTGTCCTTGTTGTTTAGCATGCAAATTTGCAGGTATAAAAGTGCAGTATGAAAGTACAAGAAAGACAATGTTGAAAACTGCAAAAGCGTAATTGGCGAGTTTTCTCGTTCCACCACCTACAACTCAAAAGGCATGTTAAGGTAGTTTATATGAAACAGGGAAGTAAAATTTTAATGACCTATCTAACCCTAGGTCATATCTTGGTGGGTCCTTAGGAGTTTAATTAAGTATGATGTTGCTAATAAAAATATATTAAGTTTAGTAGATCTCCGAGGTATCCTACAGATCTAGAGAAAGAAGCAGGTCCATGCTACTCTCTCGCTGCCTGTGAAAAATCCCTAGTTCTCTTAAACTTATTATGTTACTTAATAATTCATCCTGTAAATACTCTTAGTGCTCAAATGAGCATTGATGTATCAATTATCCCTAAGAGTAAGGTAGTTATCATTTGTAATTTAATGTTGAATATTATGTGGGTGAAAACCCTTATAAAGGCAAGTTAGTGTTATTGGAACACCTGGCCAAATTTTTGTCCTAATTGGACTTGTAGTGTTTGAAAGATGTTTTAATTTTAAATGATGTTTACTTTTTTAATCCTTATTTAAATGAAATTTGATTTAGCCTAAGTCACTACTAAGCCTTTAAGACCTAGGAGTGTCTTAATTAGCTATGAAAAGATTAAGGTTTAGGTGCTCATAATTCATGATTTGAATTTTATTTGAAAATCAAAATAAGGGTATTAAATTGATTAATTATTGACTTCAAAAGTCATACCCCTAAGTCCTGGGTTCATTTTATTTTAATAAACTTCCAAATTCTAATAATTTTTAGAAATTTATTAACTTATCTTTTCAATTAAGACAGTGAGGCTGATTTCTACAAATTAACCTCTTGTGTTTCAAACATCCAAATTAAGATCAGAGGTTGCCCATTTCCCTCCTTGAATTAAGCCTAAATGTTAATTAAGGCTAAATTTCCAAAATTACCCATTTGCCCTTAAGGCTCTAACACTTCATAATTAATCAAATTTAATCCAAATAAATTTGAAATTTTTATCCTACCTCATTCATGGGCCAGTTAAGACATCAAAGGAGAAAAATATGATTTTTGAAAATTTAATTTAATTTATATAATTATTTTCATGCAAAAGTAGGATTTTTTAAAGAAAATTCCTAACTTGACCAAGATAAATCCTAATTCCTTAAAATTTTTATTGGAGGTAGGGTTAGACCAGAGAGGCCTTTGGACCAAATTTCATGATTTGTTGAATTTTATCTGAATTTTAAGAATTATTGTAATTTCTAGGGTATTTATTAAATATAAGATATTTTAAATGAGGAAAATTAAGTTTTGTATTTTTGAAAAGTCTACGTGAGGTCATAGAACTCTGAGAAGAAGATTTTATATTTTTCTAAATTTTTTTTATTTATTTGAATTATTTTAGTGAAAACTCTTTTTTAGCCTTTAAAAATTATTTTTAATTTAAGTTTTGAAATTCAGTCTCTTTATTTAGAAAATGAGGAAAAATATTCTAATTATTCTTAAGTGGTTGGGAAGCAATTTAGAACATTTTCATGAATTTTATTATTTTTGTGATTTTTATGGATTTTGAATATTTAAATATTTAAAATAGGTCAAAAATTAAGTTTTATTTTTAAATACCATTTTATTTTTAGAAAATACCCCAAATAAAAAAGAACTCAAAAAATAAATTTTTATAATTTTTTTAGTTTTATTTATAATTTTTTTTAGTTTTATTTTGATTTTTAAAAATCATTTAAGAGCCAAAAATGTTATTTATTTTTGAAAATCAACTTAAGTTACCAAATGAACTCAAAATATTTTGGAATTTTTATAGTGAGTTCTCTGGATCCTAAACAACAGTGGAGATCAAAAATCAAGTCATTTTGTTGTTTGTATTTTTCAAAATTAATTATCTTAGTGACTTAGGGTTTGAAAAGATTAGGTGTATTTTGAATGACTTGGCTCATGAGAAATTTTCCCAGAGGCTCTCTGGTCATCATAAACCTTCCAAAATTTTCTTGGATTTTTCTAAGTAACATGCTAATTTCAATGATTATTTTAAGTAAATAATGCAAATAAACTTCAAAAATATGATTCTTTGTCTAGGGAGCTCCTCTGACTTTGGAAAAATTCGGGAATGTTTTGTAAGAAAGAGGCAACAACATGCTAAAAATTCAAGGCAAAGTGATATCACTACATGCATGGAGAATCAAAACATCCAAATCAGTATCTAATTAATTAAAAATAAATATGCACCACATGGACTTAAAATTATTTGCACATTGTTTTTTTTCTGTTCACTGAGCAAGAGGATATTTTTATTTTATTTTTGTGATTTTTCTACGCCAAGATATGAATTTTTAAAGCTAGGGATAATTTTTTGATTTTTTAAATCCTTATTTATCTATTTAAACGTGCCGTGACACATCAACCTACAGCAGCTCTGAAGCCCCATGCGGCACGCTCCTATTCGATGCAGCCATCTACCTCAGCGCTGACTCGGCCCATGATTTATGTTTCGAAGCGCTATCCAGCTTCATCTTGACCGTCCATTCCCGCCCGCCCATCCGATACACGCGCGATCAAACGGCTCCCCGTCATCGTCCCTGATAGCCTGATCTCGTGACACGAGAACCGTCCATCTTCTAGCCTTAAGATCTCTCTCATTTCTTATCCAAATTAGATGAATTTTTTTTAAAAGGCTCACCTAGACTAGATTATAAACATTTATTAAGCCATCAAATTAACTCTAAGCAAATGGAGAATCAAAAGAGGCTCAAGTGGGGAGGAGATTTTATACCTTTGCTTTAAGAAGTAAAGTTTTGATCAAGGAGTCTTGGCACGTTTGTTGTGATCCAAAGAGACTAGGGATTGAGTCTCTGGTTTTGATGTAAGGCCTAGGTATGATTTCGATCATGATCGGATTTAGGTGTTGGTCTAGAGCTATGGTAGAGGCTCTATAGGCTCTATGAGAGGGGAATTTGATGGGGCTTAAGTTTCTTTCACTGTTTTGTGAAGGTGTGGGTAAAATTAATTTGAGTTCGGTGGATTGTGGAGGGGTATTGGGCTCTGTCCTGGTTTCCGGCAAGATTTCGAGCTCAAAATTGAACTCTGGCAGTGGAAATTGGTGAGGGAAAATAGTTGGAATGCACTGAGGGGATCTTAGGGAAGCTCTGTGGTCAATTTGGAGAGGTCTCTCTAAGAAATTTTCAGCACCTCTTCCCATGGCCGTGGCGGTGCTTTTTATAAAAAAGGCTAAGGGGTGGCTGCCATGGCAAATTAGGGGGTGCATTGTGCTGCTTATGTGGAGGATAGAGGAGCTCTACAATTTAATTTAGCTCAACTGGCTCTATGTTTGATTTGGGTGAAGTTTTGTGGGGGTGGATCTTATTTTTGAACTTCTCTGGTGACTAGGTCGGCCGACCAAGGCAAGGGGAGGTGGCTAGGTGCTCAGAGCATCTAGGGGAATCTGTCAAAGCAATTTAATGCAATGGGGTTTAGTTTTGCTAAGGGTATCTTAAGCATGTGTATGTTTGGAAATAAGATCCCTTAATTTGGATGAGTTTTGGATCAGTCTTTGGGTCAAAACAATGGCTGAGTTGGAGTTTGGGGTAGTTAGGCCATCTTAAGTGCATGGGTTTAATGTGGGTTCATGTGATCAAATCTTGGGTTTGGGCTATGCTAAACATGTTAATTGACCCAATTTATTGATAAATATTGTGTATATGATTGTTATGAAGATTTTTGGTGAAGGGTTGAAGTGATTTTGAGTTGAATTGATAGGTGAATTTGAAGGATTTTTTAAATTTGGCCAATTTGGGCATGTTGGGTTAGACATTGGTCTAGGTTGGGTTAGATTTGGGCTAAGTCAAAATTGAATGTTCCACATGATTAAGGGATTTGTTGTGAATATTTTTCATGAAGGGATAGAGTGGAAATTTTGGGGTTAAGGCCCTCAATTTGGTGAGATTTTGAGACATGGACAATTTGGGGTAAATTTGGGGCTTTTTGGACTTAGGTTGAAATTAAATGAAATTGGGGCTTCACCAAGGCTAATTAAAGGTCAAGTTTGATGCATGAGAATGTTATGAAGGCTTTTTAGCACAAATTGTGGCAAATGGAGTAGGCTATGGGTTCAATTTGGTGGAACCAAGTCATGGGGCTAAAATTAGGTTTTTGGTTTAGCTCAAAATTAGGTTCAAATTATGGACCAATTTAGTGAGTGGGCTATGAGTTTAATTTTGTGGAACCAAGTCATGGGGCCAAAATTGGGGTTTTTGGTTTAACTCAAAATTGGATTCAAATAATGGGCTAATTGAGCTTGGATTTGGTCTAGATTGGTCATATAAAGGGTGAATTTGAGCTTATAATTGAAATTAGGGTAAATTGAAACCAATTGGATAGACATTTGGGGTAATTTCGGGAAAATATGGGTCTTTAAAGGGCCATTTGGGGGTTTTAGTCAAAGATGGTCAAATTGGCAAAATTGGGTCATGAGATAGTTGAGAAAAATGAAATTTGGAATATTTGGGAGGTTTTGGTAATTTTTGGGATTTTCTTGGAATTTTTGGAATTTTGGGGTAAAGAAGGGTATTTTGGTGATTTTGGGCAGTTTGAGGCAAAAGGCTGGGTTGGGTGTCTTAGTAGAGTTGGAGTGTCAACCACCATAAATAAGCCATGGACCAATGGAAACCCCATTTTGGGTCCTCTATGTAGTGGTCTTAGCCAAACCCTAGCCTAGGGCCAGTGGGTTTAGGGGGCCACCTACAGGAGTCTCCCAAAAGTATCAAGGGACCAGAACCTAACAATTCTGGGTTTAGGGTAGTGAGTGATTGTGAGTGTAAGTGATTGCAAGTGAGTGCCTTAGCCCTAGATGAACACCCAGGGTCAACCCTAAGATCGAATAGTCCTAAGGGTGACTCTCCTTGAGCTCCCTCATTATGACCCCATCTATTAAGTGCTAGAGGTTAGGACAAATATGTGGAACTTCAAGTTGAGTAAAGAGGAGTGTAGAGATTCCGAAGCATTTGGAATTTCTAATGGTGAGGGTTCCTAGTCTAGTTTTCTAAGAATAATAAATAAGAAAGTCATAAGACTAGACCTAAGGCTACTAAAGAGAAAAACTAAACCTCAACCAAATGTGAGGTCAACATGCTGACACCGAAATGGGAATTTAACTTTGGGTATCAATCCCAGACTGAGAATCAGATGTCATACTCCATTTAAGGTGGTTTAGACTTATATCAAAGAATGAGAATAGGATGCCTTATCCCATTTAAGGTGGTCTTAAATCTATCACGATGAAATTGTTTAGAGAATCAGATGCCTTACTCATTTAGGGTGGTCTTAAATCAATCTCAAAAGATGAGAATATGATGCCTTACTCCATTTAAGGTGTCCTTAAACCTATCTTGGAAATTTATATCACATTAGGGAGGAAAGCTCTGGGACTTATATCCAACCCACATTGTGTCAAGGGAATATCTGCTACGTTGGGGAGAAAAGCACTGGGACTCACTTCCAACCTAAATGTTGCGGTAAAATATATATGTAACGCTAGGAAGGAAAGCTTTGAGACTCATATCCAACCTAAATGGTGACAAGGGAGATATCTGCCACGTTAGGGAGGAAAGCATTGGGACTCACATCCAGCCGAAGAGGTAGTGGAAAAATATATCTGTCACACTAGGAAGGAAAGCTTTGGGACTCATATCCAACCTAAACGGTGGCAAGGGAAATATCTTCTATGTTGGGGAGGAAAGCACTGGGACTCACATCCAACCCAAAAGGTGGCGGGAAAATATATCTGTCACACTAGGAAGGAAAGCTCTGGGACTCATATCCAACCTAAATGGTGATACGGGAAATATATGATATGTTAGGGAGGAAAGTGCTGGGACTCACATCCAACCTAAGAGGTAGCGGGAAAGTATATCTGTCACACTAGGAAGGAAAGTTCTAGGACTCATATCCAACCTAAATGGTGACAAGGGAAATATCTTCTATTTTGGGGCGGAAAGCGCTGGGACTCACATCCAACCCAAGAGGTAGCAAGAAAATATATCTCTCACACTAGGAAGGAAAGCTCTGGGACTCAAGTCCATCCTAAATGGTGATAAGGGAAATATCTGCTACGTTGGGGATGAAAAGGCTGGGACTCACATCCAACCCAAGAGTGGTGGGAAAATATATTTGTCACACTAGGAAGGAAAGCTCTGGAACTCATATCTAACCCAAGAGGTAGCGGGGAAAATATATCTGTAGAGCTAGGAAGGAAAGCTCTGGGACTCATATCCAATCCAACTGGTGATAAGGAAAATATTTAATCTTGGTACTAACCTAAAGAACAACATGAAAATAGTTTAGAGAATTTGTGGTGTTAAACTCATAGATATGTGACATGTGAAGATTGACATTAGTGAGGAAAATTTGTAAGATTTTGTACAGAGTGTAAAACTCCAGGGGAATGTGAAGAAATTGGTGCAGATAAGGTTAAATGTGCTACACAAGTAAAGAGTAAGAAACCTCAAACCTGAGAGAAACAAACTCAACAAATCCTATCATTTTCTTTTCTTATTGTCTTTATCACATTAATTATCAAAGTACGTTTTGAAAATTTAATTTTCTTTGGTTGATTTTGAAAAACATGTTGAAATTTGAAATTTTAATATTAAACTTTCATTATATTGTTCTTCATTCATTATAATTTAGAACGAACGTATGGTTCCACAGCTCTTTATCAATCACACAAAAGAGCAATTTGATAAACAGGTTGAAAACTAAAAGAAATTTTATTAATCTGCTTCAAACAGCTATTACAGACTGAGTACATACTGAAAGCATCAAAACAGACAATCATGCTGAATACATCTGAGACATTGTAAGCTGAGTACTTATCATATATGCTGCTCTGATGCAGTACAGAATGTCACAAAAATTGTTTATCTGTCTTCTATGAGAGGAGCTCCTGATCAAGCTGACATACTGAGCCACGCTTCAGAACAAGAATTCTCTTTTACGTGTACTTAGAGGTGCAACCATCTCATAGCTCATACGGGAGCAGCTCCTCTAACTCTTGATCTGGTTAGAACTTATATGGCATTTTATTATTGTCCATCCTTCTAAAATTCATAGACACTCTGAAGTGTCGTACCCTCAGAATGCAGTGTTTGGCTAATTCTACTCCATTTCCTTTAAGAATTAGTATTAAACCCAACGTTAGTGGACTCTCCACAGAAACTCTGATCTCCCCAAGACCAATAACGTTGATTTCTTTTCCGAATAGTATATTGCTTTTGCTTATGAAGGACATCGTGTAAAAGGGCCTCACAAAATCATGATGGTCTATGTGTGGGGGAATGTAATCTCCTTTATCATAAATGTTGATCATACAACTATTGGGAATGCAATCGCTGATAGTATACTCCATCTGACATTATCTTTATTTCAGAAGGCATAGGATCCACCTCATCATTTCTTAAGATACTTGGGGGGTTCCCTTACATATCTTTGGGGAAATTATAGCAACAACCACCTTGGATGGTTATCTTGCCTTTTCCATCCATCTGCTTTCTTGGTTCTGAATAAGTTCTCTCCATTAGCAGACTGACTCAACCTCTATCTCTTAGGTCAAAAATGCAGTCTAAAATTCTTCTTTCATCATTTTTGGAGAGCACTCCTATATGAAGCCCCAGGCCTACCAAAATTTTGACAAATTTTCCTTCTATTTCCTCGTAGATTTCAAATTCTCATCTTTTAACTCTGTTCATCCTTTACAATTATGTCGTGGGGATCCTCTGAGATCATCGAGGTGGCTCCCTCATCTCCAGATCTATAGGATACCATGTTTGACTTGGCTCCATAAGTAATGGAATATACGACTCAGTATCTGGGTAAATTGTCTCCTGTTGTGCTATATCAGCGGCTATGAACTCCTCAAAAGAACTGTAGTGATCTAAGTGGAGAACATTGCAAGTTGGGCTTTCCATGAATGCTTCTCCAGATGATGCATGAATAGTAACTTTAACGTTGCACATTGGGCAACCCCTGTAAAGTTCATCTCGTATTGCTTGTGCTATCTGCTTTACAGAATATTTAGACTCATCCTCTATAGTAGACGGACTATTAGAAGTCTCTTTCATGCAAGGATCATAAATTTACTCCTAAAAAATCAGGGTGAGTGTATTTTCTACCTCCTTCAATCGTCTCTTTTCCTCTCATAGAAAAGCTCTGTGCATACGATGATTAGCATTTCGGTTTTGAGTTCTCCTTAGTGGTGCATCAGACACCCTTTCTTCATCAGCACCAATTAAATTCCCCATTGATGTGGTTATCATGGATGACAAATGGCTCGTCCCTTCCATCAAATTCTCTTGTGCTATCACTTTCTTCTTCTATAGAGAGGAGTTTTCTTTAGTACCGATCCTCAACAACGACGGTAAGCCTTCCTTCTCTTAGCGGCTGACTATGTCCACTAGAGAACCCTCATAGATTACATTGACCTGACTAAAGTCTAAGACAAAATCTACAATGCCAGTATGAGTTGCCTTTATCTTGTTCAGTATAAGATTTAAGCCATCTCTAAAGGCAAAAATCAACTTTCATCTTGAAATTTTTCTGCAGAAGACATAAAAGCATTAATGCACTGGAATTTAGCATGAATGATAACAAGAATGAAGTAATTATTAAACACATGTTTTAATTTGGACAGGTGCAAATTTCTTATTTAATTTATTTTAATTTAAAGGAATTTCAAAATTTGAGAGAAAAGGAGGAAATTAAAGTGAACAAATTCCAAAACTTTCATTTTATTGAGGTTAAGTTTATTACAGCATTTTTGACCCAGTCATAGACACTTGGTCAAATAAAAACCCCCAGAGTAATCAAAATTTCAAAAAGTTGGTTTCAAGTAGTGTCACGTCGGGTAATATGTCTTCAAGTAGCGGCCTTTGACTCGCAACATAGGTCTTTCACCTTGGACATCCACCAACTAGTAAGCTCCTCACGAATAGTCCTTTTCAATGACAAATGGTCCCTCCTAAGTTGGTTTAAAATTTCACCTATCTTGTGGTGTGCAAGAATAGATTTTTTGAGAACGAGTACAAGGTCACCGACTTTGAACACCCTCAGGCAGACCAACTTTCATGAGCCTGCACCATCCTTGCTTGGTAGAGTTCCAAATGTTGTTGTGCTTTTATTCATTATCCTTCAAGACTTTCCAATTCTTCAAGTCATAGTTTTGCACATTCTTTAGTTGTGATTTGGTTGGAGATGGAGACTTTGAGAGACGGTGTCTGGACTTCTAGTGGCACTACAGTCTCAGACCCTTACACAAGCTTGTAGGGAGTACATTGAGTGGGAGTTCTTAACGTTGTCTGGTAGGCCCACAAAGCTTCTAATAATTTATTATGCTAATCACTTTTATTTCCATCCAATGTTTTTTTTATTATTTTCATGAGCATCTTATTGGAGGCCTCGGCTATTCCGTTTGCCCTGGGATAGTAAATCATAGAGTACCTCTAGTTTATCCCATGTATTTTGACAAAGTTATTGATCTTTGTGCTTTTGAAGGCTTTCCCGTTATCAGAAAGTACTCCATGCAGTACACCAAAATGGTAGACGATCTGGCCTTGAAAAATTACTGAATATATTGTGCTTTAACCTCTCGTAATGACACTGCCTCTTACAACTTGGAGAAGTAATCCATAGCGGCAAGATTAAATCTATGTCCCTTAAAGGATGGAGGGTCTATCGGACCTATTATGGTTGTGCCCCAACACTTGAATGGCCACGAGACAACGGTGGGATGTAGTACATTTAGAGGTTGGTGTAAGACCACCCCATGTAGTTGGCAAAGGTGACATCTTTTGGCTATATCCACGCAATCAAATATCATCACTAACTAATAATATTGGAGTTTCTTGATCTTCATTTTCATTTTTGGCCCTGATTAATGAGCACCAGACAATCATGTACTTCTTTGACAATATTCTGTGCTTCGGCCCTGCTCAGACATCGCAGCCACATCTGATCAAACAATCTTCTATAAAGGACATCACCCACTAGAGCATGCGACATAACTCTTCTCATGATGTAGTATGCCTCAAAAATTTCCTCTGACAGCCTTCTATTTTGCAAATATTCTATCAATGGCTTGCTCCAATCCTCATTTATGTCAGCAACTGCAATCACCAATCCTTCTTCTTTTTTGAGTTTTTGTAAATTATCAAGGTCAATTTGGAAGAAAACTCATCCTCCTTGTACTCTAATGTTAATGGACTCCTCTGGGGAACATGCTAATTCCTTGGTAAGTTTCACTAAAGCATTGACATAAGAATTATCTCCTTGAGGAATCCGATAGAGAGTTACATTTGGGATCTATTCTAACAACTTCATTGTGTACTGGTGGTATTCTGCTAGCCTTAGTTTTAAAATTTTATATTGTCTGCTGACTTGTTGGATGATGAGCTGTGAGTTACCATAGATGACAATATCTGTTATATCCACTGAGATTGTCAATTCAATCCCAATAATCAGTGCTTCATATTCTGCTTCATTGTTGGTGCATGGCTCTATCAGGTGATAGGAGAATCTCAACATACCCTTATGTGGCGTGATGAAAATTAGACCAATTCCTGCTTTGCCTAGTATAACTATCTCTGATGCTTTGTCTTTTTTGGCTGAGGAAACCCCATCAATGTACATTTCCCAATGTCTGGGACTTAACTGTTCTATTTACAGTATCTGTTTGTCTGGTAACTCATCGTTAAGAGGGGAGCCAGTTGGAAGTGGGTGTGTTGTGAAAAATCTACTAAAATTTATCCTTATTAGCGGGGATGGGAACAAAAGTTATATCAAATTACAATAAAATTATTGACCACCTTGCTAAACGTCTGGCAAGTATTGGTCGGGTCATCAAATATTGGAATGGATTAACTTTTGAAATAAGGGAAATTTTATGAGAAAGCATGTAATGTCTAAGCTTCTAGGCAACAAGAATTAAAGCTAGAAAATGCTTCTTAATAGGCAGATACTTTACTTCTGTTGGTATTAGATACCGACTAAATTATTAGAGCGCATTTTTCTTTCCCTTATCATTGACTTGAGCCAACAAGAGATAGTCGTCTAAGGTCGTAATATAAAGTATCGAAGGTTTTCCCACGATAGGGGGTGCCAAAATAAAAGGTGTCATTAATTATTACTCAAAGTCCTCAAAGTCTCACTGGCATTTCTCTTCCCAAATGAATTTGGAATCCTTTTTAGTTAATTCCAAGAAAGGTTGACACCTATCCGAGAGATTAGAAACAAAGCGACTCAGATATGCCAATTTTCCTTGGAAAGAGCAAAGTTGTTTCAAGGTTTTGGGAGGAGGCATTTCGAAGATACATTTAATCTTATCTGGGACAATCTTGATTCCTAGATGACGGACAATAAGTTCTAGAAATTTTTTAGAGGAGAAGTGAAGGCTCACTTTAAGGGATTCATCTTCAGATTATATTGTTGAAATTGTTTGAACATGATCCTTAAATCATACAAATGATTTATTTTCTATTTTCTCTTAATGACCAAATCACCGATGTGGCACTTTACTTGGTTGTGAATAAGGTCGTCAAAGATCTTTGTCATAGCTCGTTGATATGTTGTTATGGCATTCTTCAACAAGAATGACATCACTTGTAGCAAAAGATACCAATAGGTGTCCTAAATGCTGTAAGTATTGCATCCTCTAGAGCCATCTTGATTTGGTTATATACTCACGATCCATCCATGAAAGATAAAATTTCATGTGTCGATGTGTTGTCCATCATAAATTATGGTATTGGTAATGGGAACTTGTCTTTTGGACATGTTTTGTTTAAATCCCTGAAGTTAACACATACACAGATTTGTCTATTTTTCTTCTTAACTAGTACAATGTTGGCTAATCATGTGGGGTATTGCTCTTTTCATAAAATGTTAGCATCAATTAACTTCTTTACCTCGACAATGACTTGTTGCTCTATCTTGAGGTGCATTCTACTAGAAGCTTATTTTAGATGGGCCATATCTTTGTCCACCCCGAGTTTATGAACTGCAACTTCTAGTGACAACCCTGACATTTCATCATAACTCCATGTGAAGCAATATTTAAATTCTGATAATAATTCTATCAATTTTTTGGATTCTTCCTCATTGAGTAAGGAACTTATGCAGGTGGGTCGAGGCTGCTCCTCGGTCTCAAATTTGAGTTCTTTCAATTCATCCACTGTTGACTTAATTTATTCTTCAAATTCTGGTGGGGCATCACTTATTAACTGATCTTGAGAGTCATCCTTTACATCGAGGCAATCATCTTCCAATCCACTAGTGCAACCATGCAAAATTCTGAGTCATCGACTAGTCCTACAGTACCAAATATGATACCTTCTTTCAAGTTAGGAGTTCTACTTTTAACATTCCAAAAGTTTTCAAAAAGTTGTAGCTTATATTTTAGCATTTGCATTGGCACATATCCATGTTGAATTAATTTTTGTACGCAAGGAGAAAAGTAACCAAAAGTTAATTACATTAGCTAAATAGAATCCTCTTCTAAATTTACAAGATTTTCAGAACTAGTAGAAAAAGAAGCACGATAAAACTTGATCGGTTGAACCAACGCTACAGTCCTCCTTGACCTCCAAACTCTCAACCTTTTGAGGGTGGATTGGAGTAAGGGTCATGGCATTTGCATAGTGGTTGATATGATCGTACATCGACTCATATTCATCTTTTTCCACATCTTCCAAGGAAATTTCATATTGTGGTTTCTTCTATATTATCATCATCATGTCTTCCTCGGAGCTTTCTTAGCAGAAATTTCTTCCATGTATATGTTGATGGTCTGGCTAGTCTATTCAACAATCGTGTTGGTTCTTCCTCAACCACGACCCTGGCCTCGATCTTGGGTGTATGGGCTAAAAGAACCTCTATCAGCTTGTTGTGAAGAAACAGTAGTAGATCGTCAAATCAAAGTTTAATGGCCTCTTCTTTATGATTCTTTTGAATCTTTTACTTCATTTGCCACAATTTCATGAGAAAAGATATTTCACTTTGGTGGGGCAGGGAGGGTGTACTGAATCATTCATGGTATGGGTAAGTATATATGAGTTTTTTTTTGAACTAAAAATGGTTGTAAATCTCCCTTGATGCATTGGTGTAGAGATGATGAAACCATATTATGCTCGTGAATCCATAGTCGACCAAGTAGAGCATTGAAAGAGGTCTCGACATTGATGAACTTTGTTATTGTTACTAATTCTCCAACTTTCATAAGTAATGTAATTGATCCAAGGGCTCTTTCTCTCTTCTGGTTAAATCATCTTAACATCATTTTATTGGTTGTGAGCTCTTGAGCTTCAATATCCAAATATACTAATGACCATAGACTCATTAGGTTAAGTGATGCTCTCAGATCTACCAAAACTCTTGACAATACAAATCTACCGAAATTAATGGAATGTAAAGCGATCGGTTGTGGTCAATGGTATCGAGTAACAAATTCTTCATCTTTGAAGGTTATCCTAGGTTGTTCCTTTAACGAACAAACATCATCTGAGGACATGTTGGCCAACCGAGCTAAACAAATCTCTAGGTCTAGCAAGGTTGTTACCAGAGACTATCTCATCTCCTTTGACAAGATCAAAGCATTGTAAATGCTTAATTTGGCTGACAACCTCCTAAGATGAGCTAGCACATTGTAATCTACTTTATATAATCCTCCTATCTTCACTTGATTATGTGGTTCTTCCACTAGTGGAGGTGGAGGTAGCTCTTTCTGAGTTACTATTTGTTTTTCCTTATTCATTGGTGCTGACCTCGAGGGTAACACTTTCCCATTACTTAGATTTATCTATGTGATTTCTTCTTCTTGAGATGTTGTAGGCAAAATTTTTGGTGTCTCTTCTTCTTCATCGGAGAGATCCAAGTTGATAGCTAGTGGATCACTGTGTCAGTCAAGGATTGGCTCCTCACTCTTGGAGCTATCATAACTGGTGTTGTCAACATCTTTTTCATTCTCGTTAATGGGTTCATCATACTTCAATACGATTTGAAGATCAGTTTGGGAATCGTGATTAGAGTTAGATTGAGCAAAGCTAGTTACGTATCCCTAGAAGCAGCTAAATTGTAGCCGAAATCATAATCATTATATTTATAATGCCCTGGTGACGGAAAATGATAATCATACATGGTCAGGGGTTCAAGGATCTTCTTCCTCGAATCTGAGACAACCAATCTAATAGAGACAACCCCTATCCTACCCCCAGCGCTATCGATCTTCATGACATCATTATTTTGTTTTTCTTTTGGTTGCAATGGTTTCTCTAGCAAAATCTCCATCTTGGGTTGAGCAGATTGTTGACTCTGAAAGGCTACCTGTACTGAAGCAGTCTGAATTTGATCCAGTATCTTCTTGGATGATTTGGTCCAAACTATACTCCATCCATCTTCTTCTGAATAAAGATTTATCGGAGTGATTGGCTAAGTTGAAATTATATTTACAGAACCTTTTTCATGTTCTATTAAATATTCCCTCAGGATTGTTATATTTCCTTCTTTAAAATTCCTCTCGAGCCAGTCTTTAAAAACGAAACAACCCTCTATTGTATGTCCCAACATTCTGTGGTAGGGACAGAAATTGAGATATACCTTATCAGTTTATTATGGCTTTTTTGGTTATGGTGATCTAAATTTGGGCTTCTTCATTAAGTTTCTGAACATCTTTGACATAACCTCATCTTTGAAAGAATATATCCTCCTTTTTTGATCTAAAAGAGTTGGACCCGTTCTACCCTCTGCTCAGTATGGTCCTCCCTGATGTGACTAATGGCTAGACTGGCCATACTGTTGTGTTTGTTACTGAGCATGCTGTGAGAATTGCTGGGAACTTTGGTAAGAATTATCTGCCTGTATCTTTATTGGGAGCTTTCCCTTATCGGTTGTTGCCACTGTCCTGAACTTCTTCTCAAATATCATGATTGTCCTGGGTTTCTCGACCTTTTCACGATAATCCATATGCTTGACTTCTTCTTACAGATTGCTAGCTTTGCTGATTAGCTTCTCAAAGGACTTGATGGTGAGTCCATTAAGCATGAAAGCTATTGTCCCATGGATGATTTTGAGTAGAATCGTAATTGCAAGAGCTGAGGCTCACATTTCATGCTGAGGTTTCTCCACCTCAAGATATAATCCACTGAAGTCTCGTTAGGCTTTTGCTTCTCTATCACGAGATCTCTAATAGAAACATGATGTTGTGCTCAAGAATTTTTTTTTACAAATAACTGTTCTAACTCAGAGAATGTATTCACTGATTTGTTGGGCAACTCGACATACCAATCAAATGCAATCCCTGATAAGCTACTGATAAATTAATAGAAAAGCAATACTTCATTACCTCTAGTATTACCACAACAGGCCCGAAAATGTGTTATATGCTTTCTGAGATTTCCAGTCCCATCAAATATCTTAAAGTTTGGTGACACAAAACCCTTAGGGTAGGGTACGACATCAAACTCCTCTAGGGAAGGTCTACCCTTTCAAATCAATGCACCACCCTTAGATTGGGCTAAGGCCTCCAGAGCTTGTTTGACCATTTGTTTAGATTCCTTTTTTGGCATGACGCTTTGGACAAAGTCCTTTTTTTTATCATCTCTGTTAGCCGAGGAAACTTCCCTCCTTTCATCGGTGATATGTATAATTTCTGACTGTTTGACTTTTGTAGAAACTAACAATTATGGTTGAGACTGTCCATTAAATAGCCATGACAGCCATGGTAGTTGTTATCTCTTCTATTCTTTTCTTCATTTAGCTAATTTGCTCATCCCTTAGTAGAACAACCCTACGCAGATCATCTATGACGTTTCCTTTAATGAGAAGTTGGGCTTCGTCCGCAGATGCAGCAGCTCTAGCTTTGGTGACATGAATATCCATGAAGTCTTCATCGAGATAGTCGTTAAAGTGAAAATCTTCATCATCGTCATCAATGGAAACTCCATGTTGTTGGGCTAACTCATAAATCTTGAACCTGAGCTTCTCAACCTTTCCTTCATATATTGATTCTTGTATCATTTTGAGATATAAGGGAATCTGTTGAACCTCCTCCACTTGTTCGTCCAACTTGGGTAGCAATAGTTGTGAAAATGTCAAATACCTCAGACCTTTGCTTCATTCCATGATTCTACCCTATGGGCTCTCTGAACCATATTGGTACGACAACCTTAGGTACCCATACTTTCTTCTTTGGTGGTGATGTCTTGAGGCGGGGTATCTCAACAGAGGGATCAGCTCGTCAGAGAGAGGCATGCTCCCCATGGTGCGGACCAGATACAATTCTGGGTAACTTCTTCATCTTTTACTTCAAAACTTTAGAAGCATTCTTAATAATGGTTACTTGTAAAATTCTCACACCCATAAATGACTTAAATGATTGACAGCCTGCTAGTCTTGGAGCAATGACAGTAGAATCAACGGTAATGATGGTGGTATCAACTCTGCTTCCCAAGTGAAATCTGACAGGAATGCGAGCAGGCATATTTTCAGTTGATCTTTGAAGTCATCTAGCAAATCTGACATCTCTTTGAATTGCTCTCTTCATGTGAGGGGATGCTGAGCATTAGCAGTCTTCAGATTCTTTTGGCTGCAGTTCTTTCTTTGCGACCAAGTTAATGTCGCAGACTTCAAACTTGATCCAATTTTAAATACCAATGGCAGAATGGCAACTACTTTGGTTGTATCTTCAACAATCATGACCCCTTTTCCATTAGCAGAAATGGGAACAATAAACTTGGCAGGAGTTGTGGTGGCAGTAGTCCTTACCTTCTTTTAAGAAGGGAAATCATGGGGACTATTCAGGGTGAAATCAGCAGATGACTCTTGAACTTTCGGAGTGGCAACTTTCACTATGACAAAGGGAGCTTCTCCGAGAATGACTTCCAGTTTATTGAATCCGGCTCTAAACTTGATGAGGGGAGAAACATTTCAAGCATTCCGACTCGTCGGCATGTTGCAAGAGAAAGTGAGCGTGGGGAATGCTATTGCAGCAACTTCAAAATTAAAGCTCTAGAGGTTAGTTATTTGGCCAACACTTTTTAACCCTAGTGCGAACACTAAAAATAAATAAAGGTTGATCTGTAAATTTGGCGGTCTTTATTTAGTTTTTGACTTGTAAAGATTTTAAAAGTTTAGTAGAAATAGTTTGAAAGTAGAGGGATTTAATTAATTAAGTAAGAAAAGTTTAAACTGCAAGAGTAGCACGACATAATTTAATTTAACTTGTGAAATAACAAACCAAACTCAAAAGGGAAAGTAAATTTTGGGACCCAGTGCAGGACCAACTTCACAACGAACAATGCCTGGGCAGAACTAATCCACCAACACACTATTGGGGGTCCGATCCCACACAATGATTAAAAGTCCTAATGAACTCCTGAACCTCTCTATCCAAAAGTGATTGAACAGACAATCCTAAAGTCCAAAAGAGTTTATCGTAGTTACCCAAGAAAGGAATAGGTAAAGCATGCCAATGGAAGAAGGGTAATTTGATCCATAAGGGGCATGGACACATTACTGATGTATGAAGATAATATTCCTTGGTTCAAATGGAGAGAAAAGCTATTCTCCAATGGAGTCGCCAGAAGCTGTCGGCACAATTTTTATAGGGGGTCCTGTGGAAGCTATCGGTCGTCATAATCAAAATCTCATTGCCCTCTTTGAAGGGACATTTTAATTTCCATATATATTTAATTTTAGAAAAAAATATGAAATCAAAGTTTAGATGAAAGAGCACCACACCTTAAGCTATGTATCCATCTCAAAAGATAGACACATGGTTTGATCGTGAGACTCAATCAAATAAACTAAGAAATGTACGACATCCATTTATCTGCAAAACCATTTTATTATAAGCTGACATGTTCCCTTATTTAATATGAAAAATTAAATATGGTTTATTTTAAGCTGGATTCAGTAAAGCTTTCTATAAGGGCAAGCCCCTATAGTTAATTACATTATAGAAAACTGAAGTCACCTGAGAAAACTCTTGATAAGAATCAAAGCATATTATCTTCAGGAATTTCAAAGATAGGACTTCTCAAAAGATTGAACAAAGAGGTGTGAAATGGCAATGACTCAAATTTGGAACATTTAATTTTAGAATCCAAAGGAAGAAGAACTAGGGGATGTCACAATTCTTGAGGAGAACCTTAGTCACTTCCCAATCTACCCTAAGGTTTGGTTTCAATTTAGAGTAGAGATATTTAAGTGTTTCATCTTTCCAATTTTAATAATTAGGGCTTAAATCCATGTGAAACAATCACACAAGAGGTCTGGAAGATGTGTGGATTTAGGTCATGATAAACAACAACCTTGGAATCCTAAAATAAGTTAGGACTTATATTGTATAACAGAGCTATACAAAGGCCTAAAAAAAGGTTAAGGATTTATGTCACACTAAGCAGACAACCTCAAAGTCCTATGGCTCGGCTTAGGGTTGAGGCTCAATACCTTTGTCTGAGAGGTTAGGCCTCAATCAAATGGTTGTGGTAGCTTCTATTGGGTCCAATGAACCCCCAGATGAAGTCCTAGACCCTGATGAATTGTCTAGCTTTAAGTTTGATTAAGCTCAATTTCAGGTGTTGATCAAAGTCTATGTTATGGGCTCTCTATGATAAGGCTTTTATTGGCAATCAACTCCTCTCACTCTGGTGATGGTGTGGATACAGTTAATTAAACTTTGGTGGACTGTGGGAGTGTGGGGAAATCTATCCTGGTTTTGGGGCAAATTTTAGTGAAGAAATTGGATTTGTGGGGTGGCTGTCAGTGGCTAAGAGCAAGGGGATTGAACTTAAGAAACTTTGGAGAGGCTCTGGTGAGATTTTGGTAGAGTTTCCCAAAGGTTTGAAGTTCTCTCCTTTTTTGCCATGAAGACGTCAATATAAAGCCTTGGCTGCCTGGTGGAGCTCAGAGGGTTTTGATGGGTGCTAATGCTTGCTGAGTTGGAGGGAAGAAAGGCACAAGCATCCAATTGGAGTGAGCTAAGTCAGGGAGCTTAAATTTTTGGTTTCGGGCATTTGGGGCTCCTTTGGGGTGACTGCTTCCGGTGGCTGGCCAGGTTTCAGTCATTTCTTGGCTCAGGGAGGTCTGGGGGTGGCTAATTATTATTAACTCCCAAGGGTAAGCAATGATGACAAGGATATTTCAAGTTTATTCTAAATATCGGTGAAATCACTTAAATTAGGGGACCATCGGTTAATAGCTTCTCTAAGGTGGGTTAGGTGAGTCTAGCCCGATCACTAGGGTGCAAAAGTTGGTTGTAGAATATTTGGCTTGATCGATTTGGCATGGCTTGGTCAATTTTGGTTCATTGGTTCAATTTGGGTCAAATTGGCTTGAAGTTGGGTTTGGGTTGGGCTAGACATGACATTGGACTCAATTGATTGAGAAACTTGGTGTAGATGATTGTCATAAAGAGTTTAGAAAAAATTTAGACTGATTTTGAATTGATTTGAGGGGTCAATTTGAATGATTTTGAGCATTTCAACAATTTGGGGATGTTGGGTTGGACTTGGGTTTAGGTTAGGCTAGAGTTGGGCCAAGTTCAAAATGAGAGTTCAAAATGGTCTAGGGGGATGTTATGAAGAGTTCTTAAGATTAATTAGGTGTCAACTTTAGGATATGGTCTTTCAATTTGGTGACATTTGGAGACATGGCTAACATGGGGTAAAATTGTGGTTTTAGTCCAAGTTGGTTTTTAGTAAAATTGGGGCTTTACCAAGGCCAATTGAAAGTTCAATTTTGTATGTGGAAGTATTTTGAGAGTTTATGATGCAAAATTGAGGCAATTCGATAGATTTGGGGTTGAGGCAATTCGATAGATGTGGGGTTCAATTGGGTGAGATTTTAGTTTTGGGTCAAATTAGGGCTTTTTTGACTTGTTCTAAAATTGGGTTCCAATTTGAATTGAGTTTGTTCATGATTAATTTGAGTTTAGAATTAAAATTGGAGAAAATTGGGATCAAATTGGTGGACCTTTGGAGTGAATTGGGGTAATTGGGCCTTTATAGGTAATTTATGGATTTTAGTTAAAATGAGTCAAATTGGTCAAATTGAGTTCACCAAATTGGTTTTGGGGACATTTGAAATGATTTTGAAGGTTTTGGGAAAGTTTGGGCCACCAAGGGTATTTTGGTAATTTTGGCAATTTGAGGGATATTTTGGTAATTTTGATCATTTTGGGAGGTTTTGGGCAATTTGGGTGGTTTGAAATGGTTGACATGATTTTTTAATAAATTTGGGTATTTTGGGTAATTTTTGGAATTTTAGAGGAGCAGAAAGAGAGTTGAAATCCCCACCAACCATCCAAATAGAGTTGCATGATCTACTAATTGAATGAAGACTGTCCTAAAGCTCCCTTCTAGCAATGGTAGAACTCCTAACATAAATAAAGGTAGCCAGACCCACCTGAAGACCCCCATTATTAAACTGAATATGTAGCAATTGTGGATGATCCCACAGTATATTACATAAAACCTCCTACCTGCGAAGCACCCAGATTTTGTTATTTAAATTTGAAAAATTAGTGAAACCAGAAAACTTTAGGATTTTTTGAGAATTTTTGGAAACCATAGGCTCCAAGATAACCAAGATCTAAAATTTATACATCCTATTACGAGAAAGTAATCGGTTAAGGGATTTAGGATGTGCCAATCCCCTAACATGAGTGCATCATCCAGTGGAGATGGACTTCCCCATCCTTTTGCTTCTTGCCATAGCCTCTGTCGGCACTATTTTTGGTGTGGGGTTTGCCCGTAAGAAGCTGTCGGTCATCGGAATTGAAATCCCGTTGCCCGCTTCGGAAGGACGTTTTAAAAAAAAAAAAATTATTTTTCGAAAAAGATGAAGTCAAACTGACCCCATAACTTTCATAGTTTAAATGAAAGAGCGCTTTATCTCAAATCATGTATCTATCCCGAAGGATGAACACAAGAATTGAGAGTGAGGCTCGATCAAATAAACTAAAGAAAGTTATGACATCCGTTTGGTCTGCAAAACCAATATATTGGCCGACAAATTCCCCTATTTAATATAAGGAATTAAATAGGGGTTATATTAGGCGGGGTTCGGGAAAAGCTTCCTATAAGGGCAAGCCCCTATAGTTAATTACATCATAGATAACTGAAGTTACCTATGAATACTCTCGATAAAAGTCAAGAAAAAATATCTTCAAGGAGTTCAAATGGTAAGGACATCTCAAAGATAT
>NW_018238669.1:2786-4094 GCF_001263595.1 Phalaenopsis equestris | reverse complement strand
ACTTGAAAAGACTGTAAATCCTAGTAGAGTAGATTGGTCCACTAGATTGGATACTGCATTATGGGCTTACAGGACTGGTTATAAATCTTTTATTGCAATGACTCTGTACAGACTGATTTTTGAAAAGACTTGTCACTTACCAGTAGAATTGGAGCATAAAGTATATTGGGTGATTATAAAATTCCATTATAATTTGAAAGATGCTCGTAAGAAGAGATTGTTACAACTAAATGAATTGGAAGAATTAAGTAATGAGTCTTATGATAACGACAAAATTTATAAGGAAAAACTAAAGTTATGGCATGATCGGAAGATTCTTTGAACCAGGACAAGAAGTTTTGCTTTACAATACTAGGCTGAAGTTATTCCTTGGGAAATTGAAGTCTCGTTGGTTAGGACCCTTTACTGTGACTCAAGTTTATACTTATGGAGTTGTTTAAATTGAAGATCAGAAGACTGGAAAAATATTTAAAGTAAATGGACACAGATTAAAACCGTATTTTGAGGTTAAAAGACCAAATTTTAAAGAGGTTTTAATGATCAGTCAACCTCAATAGGTCGGGTTGATGACATTAGACCAAGCGCTTTACGGGAGGCAACCCATAATTATCTTTATTTTTATTGCGATTATACTAGTTTTTATTTGAAATTATCATTATTTTGTGGTAGTATTGAGCTCTACTACTCTTATTTACCCTTGAATCATCATAAAAATTGGATCTATAGAGAAAAATTGGAACGCATTTGGACCAGAGCGAAATTGTGCAATTTTTACCTTAGGAACCGACGGCGGGCTTTTCCTGAGAGTCCATGGAATTAAATATAGAAGGATCATCGATGGCGCCCTTGATGCCGCCGATGGTGAGACTGGTGGGATGACAGTTTTTGGAGTTTGAATGATGGTTTTTGGCGGTTTTTGGGCGGGAGTTACCCCTTTTAAACTCCCAAATTCGATTCCTAAGTTCATATCCTATTCCAAAGTACATATTCCCCCCAAAAAAAAAGCGAAACTCCACCAAATTCATTTCTATGGCATCCAATTCCCCTGATAATCCCAGAGTGCAAGTGTTCAATCGGAGAAAGTTCATCAGTGCGGAAGCGCAGCGAATCTTCAAGAAGGTACTGGCGAAGAAAAGATTAATCAAGGAACGAGGATTCGTAAATCATCGATTGAATAATCCCTCTACGGTAATTGAAGAGATGATAGTGCAGCGAAGATGGGAAGTGTTGTGCTATACTACCGCCGCCGTGGTTGTTCTTGTGGTGAAGGAATTTTATGCAAATTTGCATGGAATCAACCAGGGAGTC
>NW_018238669.1:0-2717 GCF_001263595.1 Phalaenopsis equestris | reverse complement strand
TGCATGGATCAATGAATTATATATGATCGAGAACGTTCCTGTCTACCATTATTCCAACTTCATCCCGACAAGAAACCAGATGAATGAGATTTACCAATATTTAACAGACTAAACTGAAGATTGGGAAATGAGAGAAAACAAGTATGTTAGTTTTTCTGCGACACTCCTAAATCCCATTTCGAAACACTGGCACTTCTTCATTTTTGCAAAACTGTTACCGATAATGAAGATCAGTTAAGTTTATAAAAAAAGTGTTATTCTACATCCAAATGGGACTACCGATCGATATTAGATCAATAATTGTGAAGTTGGTCTTGGGCCTGATCGTTCATGGATCAACTTATGGGCTTGGACACCCTTCCATAATTTTCTCACTTTGCAGTCAATTCTAAGTATCCTACGAAAATTGGGAAAATGTACTACCTTGGAAGCCTTCGGACCCAACTGAGGGATTATGAGCTTATGAAGATGAAAATGACATGATTATTTTGGTGGATCAATCGTCTCAGAATTCACTGCTGATTCAACCTTTAGTTCCGGACAAGACTCTAGTTATCCTGCGCAGAATCAAGAAATTGGAGGAGGTACAAAATGTCATGAATGCAATTAATAATATCTCTGATTTCTTCGATCATCTAGACTGGAGGATGAAAGAACATTTTTCTCACTCTGGACATATAGATTTTGATACGGCTGATGAGGATGATGAAATCAATAGAAGAGGATTCTACTGAAGAATTTCCATATCGACCCTTCTATAACCTCTTCAATCTTATGCAATCAATGGGTAATCTCAGAGGAGAATCTACCACTGAATCTGATAAATAGTAGATTTATATTGCTACCTGTCTCTCTATGTATGTAATTTGATATGACCTTTGCATTTGCTTTGGCTCTATAGTTGAGACTAAGCATAGGATGTTTTGTTTTCAGCATTTTGAGTATTGTGGCTTGGATTGTGATGCTGAATTAATGTATTAAGGTTGAGAAAATACCAAACTTAGGTGTGTTATGTAACGTATATAGTAACTTTTGGAATTTATATATAATTGTGATGTTTTGTGTTGTGGAAGTTTATTTGTGACAAGTACATCATTTAATCACTTAAAATTATGTCTATAATGATTGAACGGATGTCGCTGAGGCTTGAAAGTGATCGAAATCGCAAAAAATCAGGAATTGAACTAAATCAATAGAGCCCGCCGCCGGCGCCCTCGATGCCACTGATGGCGGACTTTTCCCGAGACTTAGGATATAATTTCAATAGATCGCGCCGATAGCACCGAATACCCCACCTATGGTGAGATCCCAAAAAAACACCTTTAACTGCGATTTTAACCAATTAATCATCACTATTCATCATCCCCTTCCTCTGGAAAAATGCAATTTTTGACCTAGGGCTTGAGAGATCTTGGATTGGGAGATGATTTCAAGGCATTTAGACACCAGCTTTGATCATCACTAGGTAAGAGCTTCACCCCAAGTTAAAAATAATTGATTTTCACCATGAATTTTTCCACATTGAGGAGATCCGATAAATTTGAGAATGTGAAGAAAATATTGGGAAGAAATTCATGGAACTTAGTGTTGAACTCTTAGAATTACTTGTGGAAGCCATTATTTGCATATTTGAAGTATAATTTGGAATTTTTCTATAATTGTGATTAGATTGAAAGGGCTCTACGAAAAAAGAGATGACTAGAGTTCGACGAGTCTCACTTCGTCAATGTGAAGGCTCAATCAAGATTTACTTTAGTATTTGAAGGAAAGAAGTGGATACAAGATCGAGTTTTTGAGAGTTTGGGAGGAGAAATTGAACGAGTTATTACCGAGTAGAGGTGGGAAAACTTCTATTACACCACCAATAAGGCTGCTACTAAAATTGTGAAAGAATTCTATGCCAACGTGTTCTATTTTGAAGGCAGAATCGTTCAAGTGCGGGGATTTCTGGTTGAATTTAATGTCGCCCGCATTAACACCTTTCATGAAGTCCCAGACTCTTATAGCTATCATTATGAATCCTTCAGTACTATGGAAGGCCCCTTGAATGATGTGATTAACTTTCTCACTGATGTGAAAGGAACGTGGAAGATTAAGAAACGTAAACGGGTAAATTTTTCTGCTTCCATGCTAAATTCCACCTCTAAAGCGTGGCACTATTTTATTTCCTCTACTCTGTTACCGACTTATCACCATAGTGAGGTAACTAGAGATAGAGCTATTCTGAATTTCTATATTCAGAATAATAGAAATATAAATGTGGTGAGAATTATTTTTAAGAATATATTGACTACGGCAAGGAGTAAAATAAGTGGAGGTCTAGGACATCCTGACCTTATTTATCCGCTTTGCCAACTTTCTGGAGTGGAAGCTAGAGGTGATGAGGAATGGGTTTACCCTATGAAACCCATTATTAAAGCTAATTTTAAAATTTATGAATCCCATGAAAAATGGAGAACTGGAAGTAGGAGTCAAGAACCTTTTACTAGTAGAGATGTCCCCTCTACAAGTTATGACCTTCCACCTTCTAGTTCCCCTAATTTGACTGATTCGATGAATGAGTTGACCTTGCAGCGAAAGAGTATAGAATTAATAAATGAAAGGATTGGAGGTTTAGAAAGCCGACATGATTATGACAGTGAGTACCTTGAGAGACATTCAAATTTTGAGATAGATTATTAAGAAGCTCAGGCCCGACACTACGGAGGTGAGCCTGA